>NC_058411.1:31482147-31510296 GCF_002201575.2 Neomonachus schauinslandi | reverse complement strand
GAAAGAAAGAAAGAAAGAAAGAAAGAAAGAAAGAAAGAAAGAAAGAAAGAAAGAAAATTGAACCGCCCAACATTCGAAACCTCCTTACTTGCTTTATGTTTTTAATATAGCGCAGAGTATCATGGAACATACCAGAGATTGTATGTTTATTCTAAGTCCTCCTTTACTATCACATAAGCTCTATGAGGTTGGAGATTTTTGCCTGTTTTGTTCTTTGATGTACCTTAGTTATCTAGAGCAGTGACTGCTATATAGTGTGTGCTCAATCAATGTATGTTGAATTAATGCATTATCTCATTTAATCTTCACAACAACCAGGAGAGGAAGGTTCTGGCACCTCTCATAACCCGTGGTTAAGCGGCTATATACTTGTCGAATAAGCCCACAGAACTTGGCTTATTGGATCAGAAAACTTTCCTTACTGGTCACTTCAGGAAGGGGTGAAACTATGTCTCAAATGCAAATATGTCACCTGGATAGGTCATCATCAACATATCATCAGTCATCAACACCTTGGCAAAGATTCACTTATAAACTGTAATTCAACTTACTGGATTTTTTTTATGGATAAGCTAAGAGCTGTGAGAATTCCCAGAATGAAGCAAAAACAGAGCTATTGAGGCAACAGTGGAGATACTATTGATTCATAAAAATAATCAGAAAGAAGGCAGGAAAATGAACAAAGAAAAGTAGAAAACAGGGGTGCCTGGCTCGCTCAGTCGGTAGAGCATGAAAATCTTGACCTCAGGGTTGTAAATTCAAGCCCCACACTGGGGTAGAGATTACTTAAAAATAAAATCTTAGGGGCGCCTGGGTGGCTCAGTTGGTTAAGCGACTGCCTTCGGCTCAGGTCATGATCCTGGAGTCCTGGGATCCAGTCCCGCATCGGGCTCTCTGCTCCTTGGGAGCCTGCTTCTCCCTCTGCCTCTCTCTCTCTCTCTCTGTCTCTCAGGAATAAATAAATAAAATCTTTAGAAAAAGAAAGAACTGGGCACCTGGGTGGCTCAGTTGGTTAAGCGAGTGCCTTCAGCTCAGGTCATGATCCTGGAGTCCCGGGATCGAGTCCCGCATCGGGCTCCCTGCTCGGTGGGGAGTCTGCTTCTCTCTCTGACCCTCCCCCTCTCATGCTCTCTGCCTCTCATTCTCTCTCTCAAATAAATAAATAAAATCTTTAAAAAATAAAAAAATAAAAATAAATAAAAAAAATAAAATCTTAAAAAAAATAATAAAAAAGAAGGGGCACCTGGGTAGCTCAGTAGGTTAAGTGTTCGACTCTTGATCTCAGCTCAGATCTTGATCTCAGGGTGTTGAGTTCAAGCCCCACATTGGGCTCCAAGATGGGTATGGAACCTACTTAAAAAAAAAAAAAGAAAAGTAGAAGACATGTAGTAAAATGATACATTTAACCCCAAATGTATTGATATTTACATTAAGTAAAATAGTCTAAATATTCCACTTAAAAGGCAGAGATTGTCATTTTATTGAAAAAGAGGAAGAAATCCACTTTATTGTTTCTTTAAGTTTATTTATTTATTTACTTATTTTAGTAATCTCTACACCCAATGTGAGGGTCAAACTTACAACCCTGAGATCAAAAGTTGTGTGCTCTTCTAACTGAGCTAGCCAGGCACCCTTAGAAGTCCACTTTAAATATAAAGATATAGATAAATTAAAAGTGAAACAATGGGAAAAGACGTACCATACAAACACTGTCAAAAGAAAGCTGGATTGTGAAGATAGTTTCATGGGTGTATACATATATCAAAATTTATAACCAAATTGTATTTTCTAAATATGTACAATATATTATATGTCAATTATATCCCAACAAAGCTGTTAAATTAAAATAAAACTTGGGGTGCCTGACCAGCTCAGGCAGTTAAGCATCTGACTCTTGATTTTGGCTCAGGTCATGATCTCATGGTTGTGAGATTGAGCCCCACATCTAGCTCTGTGTTGGGCATGGAGCCTGCTTAAGATTCTCTCTCTCTCTCTCTTCCTCTTCCTCTCCCCACCCCCTCTCTCCCTTTCAAATAAATAAATAAATAAATAAACCTTAAAAAAGAATGAACACTGAAGCATTTTTAAAAAAATAAGCTCTACACCCAGTATGGGGCTTGAACTCATGACCCTCCAAGATCAAGAGTTGCATGCTTGGGCGCCTGGGTGGCTCAGTTGGTTAAGCGACTGACTTCAGCTCAGGTCATGATCCTGTAGTGCTGGAATCGAGTCCTGCACCGGGCTCCCTGCTCAGCGGGGAGACTGCTTCTCCCTCCGACCCTCCCCCCCTTATGCTCTCTCTCCCATTCTCTCTCTCAGATAAATAAAATCTTAAAAAAAAAAAAAAAAAGAGTTGCATGCTCCACTGACTGAGCCAACCTGGTGCCCTGAAGCAATTATTTTAATATCAGACAGAGTACACTTCAGAATAACAAATATTACCAGGGGTAAAGAGGGAACTTTCAAAATGATAAAGGATCAATTCATCAAGAAGACATAACAATCCTAAATGTATATATACCTAATAATAGGGCTTTAAAACATATCAAAAGATAAAAGGGAGAAATTAGAAAATCCATAATTACAGTTAGAGGTTTCAATGCTTTTCTCAGGAATAGAATAAATAAAAAATAAGAATATGGACTAACTTGATCTGATTGATATTTATAATACACACTTAAGAACAGCATTATATAAATTCCTTTATAGTGCACATGAAACAGTCAACAAAACAGACCATATTCTGGGCCATAAAACAGTCAGATAAGTGTAAAGTGATTGAAGTCAATCAGAGTATATTCTCTGACCACAGGGGACTTCAACTAAAGACCAATTTGCAAGATTTCTGGGAAATTTTTCAAATATTTGGAAATTTAAAGAACACTTCTAAATAAACCTAGGGTCAAAAAACCCCAAACCACAAAAAATCCAAGGGACACCAGGAAATACTGTGATTTGAGTGAAAGTATAACATATCAGAATTTATGGGATACAGTTAATGCAATGCTTAAAATAAAACTCATAGTGGGGAGCCTGGCTGACTCAGTTGATAATACATGTGACTCCTGATCTCAGAGTCATGAGTTCGAGCCCCACGTTGAGTACAGAGCTTACTTTAAAAAAAAAAAAAGATTTGGATATGTCAATTATATCTCAGTAAAACTGAAAAAAATTATAAAAACTCATAGCATCAAATGCTTATATTAAAAAAATTAAAGGATCTCAAATCAATAAACTAAGTTTGCACCTTAAACTAGAAAAAGAAGAGCAAATTAAATTAGCCCAAGTAAAAAGCAGGAAACAATAATAATGTGGAGATTAATGAAACAGAAAATGAAACAACAGATTAATGAAACAAACAATAGAGAAAATTGATGAAATCAAAAGCTGGATCTTTGAAAAGATGAATAAGATTCATAAACATCTAGGGCGCCTGGGTGGCTCAGTTGGTTAAGCGACTGCCTTTGGCTCAGGTCATGATCCTGGAGTCCCTGGATCGAGTCCCGCATCGGGCTCCCTGCTCAGCAGGGAGTCTGCTTCTCCCTCTGACCCTCCCCCCTCTCATGTGCTCTCTCTCATTCTCTCTCTCTCAAATAAATAAATAAAATCTTTAAAAAAAAAAAGATTCATAAACATCTAGATAGCCTGATCAAGAAAAAAGAAAGGAGACATAAATTATTTCTATAGGAGGAGTGCCTTGGTGATTCAGTCAGTTAAGCATCTGCCTTTGGCTCAGGTCATGAACCCAAGTTTCTGGGATTGAGCCCCAGATGGTGCTCCTTACTCAGTGGGGAGCCTGCTTCTCCCTCTCCCTCTGCCCGCCGCTCCCCCTGCTGGTGCTCTCTCTGTCAAATAAATAAACAAAATCTTAAAAAAAAAATTATAAACAAATCAATAAATCCTTCCTGCCGAAGTGCAAGACTTACATATTGAAAACCACAAACAATGTAGAAAAAAATTAAACAAGACCTAAATAAAATTGAAAGATATTCCATGTTCATTGATTGAGTTAATATTGTTAAGCTAGCAATACTCCTCAAATTGATCTACAGATTCAGTACAACCCTTGTCAAAATTCTATTGGCCTCTTTTGCAGAAATGAACAAGCTGATCCTAAAATTCATGTGGAAATGCAAGGAACCCAGAATAACCAAAACAATTTTGAAAAGGAAGAACAGGGGGTGCCTGGGTGGCTCAGTAGGGAGTCTGTTTCCCCTCTGCTCCTCCCCCCACTCACCCTCTCTCTTTCTCTCTCTCTCAAATAAATAAATCTTAAAAAAAAAAAGAAAGAAAGAAAAGGAAGAACAAAGTTGGAAGACAAACACTTCATGATTCCAGAACTCACTACAAAACTATCATAATTAAAGCAATGTGGCATTGACAAAGGATAGACATGTCTATCAATAGAATAGAACTGACAATCCAAACATAAACTTATACCTCTATGATCAGTTGATTTTCTATAAGGTTGTCAAAACCATTCAATGGGAGAGAAACAGTCTTTTTTTTTTTTGACAGAGAGACACAGCAAGAGAGGGAATACAAGCAGGGGGAATGAATGGGAGAGGGAGAAGCAGGCTTCCCATGGAGCAGGGAGCCCGATGTGGGGCTCGATCCCACACCCCTGAGATCATGACCTGAGCTGAAATCAAGAGCCAGAGGCTCAACCAACTGAGCCACCCAGGCACCCCTATGTAGTAGTTTCCTAATTATGATACTAAAAGCACAAGCAACCAAAGGGAAAAAATTGAATTAGATTATTATGCATCAAAGGACACTATCAAAAACGTGGAATCACAACCCACAGAATGGGATATTTACAAATCATGTGTCTGATAAAGGTCTAGTATCTAGAATACATAAAAAACACTTTTATAACTCAACAATAAAAAGAAAACCCAATTTAAAAATGAGCAAAGGATTTGAATAGACATTTCTCTAAAGAAGATATAAATATGGCTAATGTCATTAATCATTAAGGAAATGCAACTCCAAACCACAATGAGATACCACTTCACACGAACTAGTATGACTATAATAAGAAAATGGAAAATAACAAGTGTTGGCAAGGATATGGAGAATTCAGGCACCTCATATATTGCCGTTGGGAGTATAAAATGGTGCAGTCTTTTTGAAAAACAGTCTGGCAGTTAGTTCCTCAAGAAGTTAAACAGAGTTACCATTTGAACTACCAATTCCACTCCTACCCAAGAGAATTGAAAATATATGTTCACATGAAACTTGTACATGAATGTTCATAGGAGCACTATAAGTAATAGACAAAAAAATGGAAACAACCCAAGTGTCCATCCTGATAAATGGATAAACAAAATGTGGCATAGCCATACAATGGAATATTATCCAGCAATAAAAATGAATGAAGTACTAATACCTGATACACATAGATGGATCTTGAAAATATTATGCTAAGTGAAAGAAACCAGACACAAAAAGCCATATATTATAAAATATCCAGAATAGGCTAATACATACAAACAGAAAGTAGAAGTGGTTAAACAGAGGATTGGGTCGGGGTGGGGCGCGGCGCCTGGGTGGCTCAGTCGTTAAGCATCTGCCTTCAGCTCAGGTCATGATCCCAGGGTCCTGGGATCGAGCCCCGCATCGGGCTCCCTGCTCCGCGGGAAGCCTGCTTCTCCCTCTCCCACTCCCCCTGCTTGTGTTCCTGCTCTCGCTATCTCTCTCTCTGTCAAATAAATAAATAAAATCTTAAAAAAAAAAAAAAAAGGATGGGGGAAAGAGGGAATTGGGAGGTATGAGGTTTCTTTTCAGGAAAATAAAAAAGTTCTGGAATTAGATAATGGTGACAGTTGTACCATGTTGTGAATGTAGTAAAACTGAATTATACACTTTAAGATGGTTAAAATGGTGAATTTTATGTTACATGGAATTTATCTCAATATAAAATTGATTTTTAAAAAATCTTCCCACAAAGAAAACTCCAGGTCCAGACAGCTTCAGTAGCAAATCCTACCTAACATTTTTAAGGAAGAAATAAGATCAATTCTACACAAAGTCCTTCAGACAGTGGAAGAAAAAGGGCCACTTCCAAGTTCATATCTTAAGGCCAATACTACCCTGATATCCAAGTCAAACAAAAGATTTGATTAGAAGATTACAAGGAAAGAAATTAATCCGTAAAGAACATAGACCCTTAACAAAATTTTAGCAAATCAAATCTAACAATAGATAGAAAGGGAAATGAGGCATGTCCAAATCAGGTTTAACCCAGGAATAAAATGTTTGTTTACCATTAAAAAATTAATCAGTGTAATTCCCTATACTAGCACAATTTAAAAAAAAAACCCTACATGATCATCTCATTAGAGTCATAAAAATGTTGACAAAATTCAAAAGCCATTCAGTAAACAAGAAATAGAAGGGGATTTTCTTAACTTGATAAGGACATCTTTTTTTTTCCTTTTTTGGTGGGTGCCACAGTGTGGAGCCCAACACAGGGCTTGAACTCATGACCCTGAGATTAAGACCTGAGCTGAGAATAAGAGTCAGATGCTTAACCAACTCAGCCACCCAGGTGCCTTGATAAGGACATCTTTTAAAAACCTTAGGATGCCTGGGTGGCTCAGTCGGTTAAGCGTCTGCCTTCGGTTCAGGTCATGATCCCAGGGTCCTAGAATCAAGTCCCACATCAGGCTCCTTGCTCAGTGGGAAGCCTGCTTCTCCCTCTGCCTGCCGCTCCCCCCTGCTTGTGTGCTCTCTCTCTCTCTGACAAATGAATAAAATCTTTAAAACAAAACAAAAACCTTTAGCTAGGGGCGCCTGGGTGGCTCAGTCGGTTAAGCATCTGACTTTTGGTTTCGGCTCAGGTCATGATCTCATGGCTGTGAGATTGAGCCCAGTACCTCCAGTACAATGTGGAAAAGAAGTGATGAATCAGACATTTTTGCCCTTTACCCAATCTTTGGAGAAGAGCATTCAGTCTTTCACCATTATGTATTATGTTAGCTGAAGGTTTTTCTTTTTTCTTTTTTCTTTTCTTTTTTTAAAAAGATTTATTTATTTGAGAGAGAGAGAGAAAGAAAGTGAGTGGGGGGAGGGGCAGAGGGAGAGAATCTTCAAGTAGACACCCCGCTGAGGATGGAGTCCGACAATGCAGGACTCAATTTGGGGCTTGACCCCATGACCCATGAGATCACAACCTGAGCTGAAACCAAGAGTCGGATGCTCAACTGACTGAGCCACCCAGGTGCCCCTTACTATGAAAATTTTATGAACACCCAATTAAATGGACAGATATACCATGTTTATGGATTGATAGACTCAATATTGTTAAGAAATCAACTCTCCTCAAATTAAGCTATTTGTTCAAAGCAATCCCAATAAAAATGCCAGTTGGCTTTGTTTGTTTGGAGAAATTGAGAAGCTGACTCTAAAATGTACGTGGAAATAGAAAGTATGTAGAATATTCAAAACAATTTTATGAAAGAAGAACAAATTAAGAGGACTTATATTATCTGATTTCAAGACTTATTACAGGGGTGCCTGGGTGCCTCAGTCGGTTAAGCATCTGCCTTCAGCTCAGGTCATGATCTCAGGTCCGCTTCCCTGCTCAGTGGGGAGTTTGCTTCTTCCTCTCTCTCTACCCCTCCCCCCTGCTCGTGCTCTTGCTCTCTCTCTCTCTCACTCTCTCTCTGTGACAAATATAAAATAAAATAAAATAGGGGCGCCTGGGTAGCTCAGTCATTAAGCGTCTGCCTTCGGCTCAGGTCATGATCCCAGGGTCCTGGGATCGAGTCCCGCATCAGGCTCCCTGCTCCATGGGAAGCCTGCTTCTCCCTCTCCCACACCCCCTGCTTGTGTTCCCTCTCTCGCTGTGTCTCTCTCTGTCAAATAAATAAATAAAATCTTTTAAAAAATAAAATAAAATAAAAAGAAGTGCAATTATTTTGTATATTGACTTTGTATCCTATGACCTTGCTAAAGTCACTTGTTAGTTTTGGCTGAGGGGATGGGCAGGCAGGACAGAGAGGAGAGTGGAGTGGGGGTCATGCGTGGGCCTGCCTAATTTAGATCAGGTGGTCAGGGAGAGGTGACATTTGAATAGATTTGAAAAAGGCAGGGAAACAAGCTGCGGAGAGCCAGGCATGGAGCTCTCTGAGAGGGGAGTTAGCTTCTCCCAAGGCTGCCCGGAATCTGTACTCACAACAGTGGTGGGAGCAGAAGCTGGGGGCTGAGCCCAGGTGTGCCCCTCCGAAACAGCCTGAGGGAAGTGGCTTCTCTGGGGTAGGGGTAATGCAGGCTGTACCTCTGAGCACCCCGACTGATGCTGATAGCAGGCTGACTGCCTGCGGGAGCAAGTGCCTATTGTCTGGGTAGAGTGGTGCATGGAAAGTCACTTGTCACTTCCCTGGGGTGGCAAGGACACCGGCACCCTAGCTGGGAACCTAGGAGCCTCCTACTGTCTACTGGAACACAGCTTGTGTCACAACGTGGTCCTTTTATATACTCATTCACTTGTCATCTGCCTGTGTCATGATCTCCATAGGGACAGGCACCCTCAAAAAGCAAGCAAGTGACCCCAGTTTCCATGTTATGAGCAATCTGGCAAGCCCCCTCTCCTCCCCCTAACCCTGTGAGTCCCCTGGGATTCCTGGGGAGGAAGTCAAAGTGGAGGGCCAGATGCCCGAGCACATGGGTGGTTCAGGCTCTGGGAAAAATACTTGAACAGGGGCTGATTCATAATTCTCATCCCACACAGTGAAACTGGAGACTACGCTGCATATTCTTTTTTCATGTAATTCTCACGACTGCCCTATAGGGTAGAGTATACTATTGCCATTTCCCAGATGAGGAAGACCCAGCTCAGAGTTTAGGTAACTTCTCCAAGGTCCCACAGCTAATAGGTTGCAAAGCTGCTTCTCTCCAGTGCCCAGTGTCTTTCTTTCCAAGCTCATGCACACCTGCCAGGATGCTTGGCGGGCTGAGCTTTAGAATGGGGTTTGCAGCCGTCAGTGTTTGTCACGGCAATGGGATGGGATGGTGCAGGTGAGCTCCGATAGGTGTCCTGAGGGGCTGTTGGCTCCTGTTAGACACCAGGAACCCTTGGATAGGAGAGGAGACTGGATTAGAGCCTGCTTCACGTGTGGGCAGCCATCTTGCCCTAGAAACACTGCTACTCTGAGGATCACACAAGGGCTGGCCAAAGACCCCAGACACAAGGGCAAATCCATTCAAATGGAGGGAGGATCCTGTGACAAAGGGAATCATTGGCCAAGGACCTAGCTTGGAGCATCCGTGAACTCGGGGCGGGGGCATGGGGTGGGGGGACGGCACACCTAGTGAGTCATCAAACATAAAGCACCTGATGCTGCTGCAGCTGACTCATAGTAGGTTCTCAATCTCTGGTTGCTGTTATTATAAAAAAGACTTCATTTCCTTATGCAAAAATTGAATTGGAAGCAGAATTTCCTTCTGAGCTGAGACCCAGAGAGCTCTCCAGGGTGAGGGCTGTGGAAACCAGATGAAATTTGTTCCTAATGGGGGTTCTGTGGAAGCTCAGCTAGTAGTTCTATCAAATTAGCAGGCCCAATGGACACGAGGGAGCAGATTTCTTCCTGAGCCTGGGCCTTGCTATCCCTCGTCCCTTGGAAATCAGATTATGAAGAGGGCAGGGCCAGGGAGGAAACTGAACTAACACAATTACCAGTCCTGGCTTGTCCCCCTCAGCCTGGGAATTGGGCAGGGAGGAGGGGAGGAGGGGGAGGCAGAGCCTCTCTCAGGAAGCTGCAAATCCAAGGAAGTAGACAGGATGAACCCGTTCCTGCTGCAAGGCCCCGTCTCCACCATCCCATCCTGGGATTAGTTGTCTCATCTCCACACTGTTCGCATGCAATGTCAGTAAAAGGGGCTTCTGTCCTCCCTTGGAGATCAGTGTGGTCGTTCCTTTTATAGCTACGAAGCCATGTAGCCTCGGCTGGAATCTCCCTAGTGATGGGGTTTTATTACCCATCAAGGCCTTTTATTCCATTATTCATTCAAAAGCAGCCAACTCTAGGCAAGACCACCAATATCTGGTCTTAGATTTGCCACAAACTGGGCGTACAAACTTTGGCCCCAATTTTCCCATCTATAAATGAAATATGTGGTCCTGTGGTAGGCATTGTGTTCATGTTCT
Organism: Neomonachus schauinslandi; assembly: GCF_002201575.2. NCBI lineage: Eukaryota > Metazoa > Chordata > Mammalia > Carnivora > Phocidae > Neomonachus > Neomonachus schauinslandi. The sequence goes on along the minus strand of NC_058411.1, from coordinate 31,500,143 downwards.
CAATGTCCTTCCACCCTCTCCCGTTGTGAGGCAAGTTGTGATTTTCCAGGTGAACTCTGACTTATCAAAGCTCATCAGCCCAGCACCATGCCTCTTGCCATCATGGTCTTAGGAGTTGTCATGGGCATTGCCCTGGCCGTGGTGGTCCAAAGAGAGAAACTGAGACTTATAGAAACAGCATTTTAAAATCACACAACTGGGGTGCCTGGCTGGCTCAGTCGGTAAAGTGTGCAACTCTTGATCTCGGGGTTGTAGGTTCAAGCCCCACACTGGGTGTAGAGATTACTTAAAAAAAAAAAAAAAAACTTTCAAAAAATAAAACTAATGCTGGCAAAGCCAGGAAGGAAAAACATGTCTTCTTAGAGTCACACTGTTGACTAATGATAAACTTATGGTTGGTTAACAGAACGCATAAGGCCCTGCATACGTCCCTTCTAACTTCCATTGTGAGAAAACCCTCCGTTGCAGTCTGGCTGTGAGCCACTTTAGGCAGTAGAGGAAGGGATCCATGTGGAGCCAGTCAGTCCTGCTCTGGAATCAGGTTCCAGTCAGTTCCAGGGAGCCCTTGGCTGTTGCTGGGTTTTCAAGCCGGAAGGCCAGAGGCAAATGTGTGCCATTTCAGGGCAGTGGCCCATGGGCAGGGTTAAGGTAGGTGAAGCTCACCCAATTCCAGTATGAAACCAGAAGCACAAAGAGGAAGGACCCAAGGGCAACCATGTGAGCATACTCTCCCTCTTCTGTTTTTTTCTTTTCCTTTCCTTTCCTTTCCTTTCTCTTTTCTCTTTTCTTTTCTTTCTTTCCTTCCTTCCTTTCTTTCTTTCTTTTTCTTTTTTTTTTTTAAGATTTTATTTATTTATTTTAGAGGGAAAGAGCACGCGCTCAAGCTGAGGGAAGGGCAGAGGGAGACTCCCAAGCAGACTCTGAGCTGAGTGTGGAGGCCAACACGGGGCTTGATCTCACAACCCTGAGATCATGGCCTGAGCTGAAATCAGGAGTCGGAAGTTTCATTGACTGAACCACCCAGGCGCCCTGTTTTTCTTTTTAAATATATTTATTGAGGGGCGCCTGGCTGGTTCAGCCAGTGGAGCATGAAACTCTTGATCTCGGGGTTTTAAGTTCGGGCCCCATGTTGGGTGTAGAGATTACTTAAAAATAAAATCATGGGGCGCCCGGGTGGCTCAGTTGTTAAGCGTCTGCCTTTGGCTCAGGTCATGATCCCGGGGTCCTAGGATCGAGCCCCGCATTGGGCTCCCTTGGGCTCCCTGCTCAGCGGGAAGACTGCTTCTCACTTTCCCACTCCTCCTGTTTGTGCTCCCGCTCTTACTGTCTCTCTCTGTCAAATAAATAAATAAAATCTTAAAAAAATAAAAATAAGGGGCGCCTGGGTGGCTCAGTTGGTTAGGCGACTGCCTTCGGCTCAGGTCATGATCCTGGAGTCCCGGGATCGAGTCCCGCATCAGGCTCCCTGCTCGGCGGGGAGTCTGCTTCTCCCTCTGACCCTCCCCCCTCTCATGTGCTCTCTCTCTCTCATTCTCTCTCTCAAATAAATAAATAAAATCTTTAAAAAAAATAATAAAATAAAAATAAAATCTTAAAAAAATTAAAAAAATAATATCTTTATTGAGATAAAATTCACATACAATGAACTTTTAAAGTGTACAATGATTTTTAGTGTATTTACTGAGCTGTACCATCATTACAATCTATGTTTAGGACATTTTAATCATCCAGCCCTAGGTAACCTTAACTTATTTTCTTTCTTTAGATTTGTCTATTCTAGATATTTCATATAAATGGAATCATACAATATGTGGGGTCTTTGGTGACTGGCTTATTTCGCTTAGCATGATATTTTCAAAGGTCATCCATGTTGTAGTGTGCATCCGTACTTCATTCCTGTTTATGGCCAAATAATACTGCATTGTATGGATATACCACATTTTATTCATCCATTCACCAGCTGATGGACATCTCGGTTGTTTCCACTTTCTGGGTATTATGCATAATTCTGCTATGAACATTTATCTACACGTTTTTGTGTGGCCCTCTCTTCTCTTGGTTTATTCATGCATTCATCCCATTTTCCTTCCCCCACAGGTGACAGTTCCAGTGTATGTAATGTGTATCTTTTGTCTGATGTGTTCATGATAAATGCATATTCCTCTTGTGTGCATGCATTTTTAATTTGTGTACATGGTATGGTGTTACAGTTCTTACTCTGTTTTGCTTTCTTCACTCAGCCTTTTGTTTTTAGGATCCACCTATGTTGCCACGAGCAGTACATCTGATCCATTACTGCCAACGGCTGTGTGGCCCTCAGGGCTGGGCTGCTACCACATTTTTCATACCTACTCCCCAGGGACAAATACTTCCCTGGCACCACCCACAAACCCACAGTGGACATCTTGGTACAGGTCCCCTTCAGGACCTTGGTGAAAATGCCTAGAATATACGTCCAGGAATGGACTGCTGGACAGAGAGTACGTGCATACTTACTTTGAGTAGTGCCGGCGGGGAACAAGATCGGGGACACAAGGAGGGGCAGAATTGCTTTCATCCGTGTTTCCCACAGAGACATAATAGCCAAGACATACATTTGCCAACCAACCTTGCAAAGCCCCAGGACCCCAGTACTGAGATGCACCACACCTACTGAAGAATAAAGGTAGACCTTCATTTCTCATATCTTTTTCTTTCATGTTGCATCACTCTGCTAAGTTTCTAACTTAATCCACTTAAATCTTCTGGTCTCATAAAGTAGGGTTGTTCTTTATCCCTTGTGGATTAAAATTCTGAAGGAAAACTACTGTCCTAAACACTTTGCTTTGTTCTTGGGGTGCAAAGATCTTTGACCCTATGATAACCATTTTCTCGTTTTGTAACTGGGGAAAAGGTGCTGGTGGGAACCGGCTCCTAAAATCCTGGCCAGCACTCAGGAGCGCCAAGGAATGGGAAGAAAAGGGAGGATTCAAATGATCCACTGGGAATTTTTAGCTCTGATGTCAGTGACTTCCTAGAGAGAGAGATTAAAATCCTTATGGATAGTGGAACCTGAGAAATTTCTTCCATGGGGGAAGTTCCTACATTTTGGGACGATCAACCATTTGGGCAAGGTTCGGGGTTAACAGATCACTGAGCGTCTACTGAAGAGGAGTGGTTTCTTGGTGAAGTACTCGCTCAGAGCTTACCTTACGTGCCTCCACCCAAGGGTGCCTCTTCTTACACAGCAGATGGGTGTCATCAAAAGCCTTTTGCAACGAAGCCATTTGTATGTAATGTGAATCCCTTTGTCCTCATTTTCGTTTCCTAAGTTTGGATTTCTCTTGACTGGCTTTTCTGAAAGTGAAAGCCATACTCCTGCTGGATAGACCAAAGCTCTCTGGAGTCCCAGCAAGCCCCTGGGAAGGGACACAGCAGCTGTAAGGGCCTCCTGCTTCCTCTCCCTGTTGCCACTTCTTCCCCTCACCAGCTGCTGGCTTTCTTTTTCCTTTTTTTCCCCAAGATTTTATGTATTTATTTGACAGAGAGAGACACAGCAAGAGAGGGAACACAAGCAGGGGGAGCGGGAGAGGGAGAAGCGGGCTTCCCGCGGAGCAGGGAGCCCGATGTGGGGCTCGATCCCAGCACCCCGGGATCATGACCCGAGCGGAAGGCAGACGCTTAACGACTGAGCCACCCAGGTGCCCCAGCTGCGGGCTTTCAAACTCTACCTCTGGGGAGCCGCTTCTGTGGCTGGCTTTACCCAGAAGTATTTAGGACAAAAAGAGAACCCAGCATTTCCCAACACTGAGTTTTATTTCCAGTGTCAAGTTCTTGTAAAGGCCGAGAGGGAATAGATGTGAGGGGGTGACATCTTTGGAGAAGTCACCGGGACTCCCTACTTCTACTTGTCCTCAATGTCATGCTTAACACCAGCATCAAGGACATGGGGCCAAAGGTCAGCAGGTCACTGGACCTGAGAGGAGAACACGATATGATGACAGTGGTAGCAGCTCTCCTTACCCAAAGCCTGCTGCATGCTGAACATCGTGTCAGGGGCCGTGCGCGAGCTTCTGCGGATCTGCACGATAGCATTGCAAGGTAAGCCTCGTCTCAACTGAAGAAATTCAGGGTCAGAAGCGTTAAGTGACCTGGCCCATGTCACAAAGCATTTACCGAGGTCTTACTGGTTTTACTTTCTACTTCCCCAGGGCTACCTTGGACCCCCGCTTTCCACCCCTCCTGGGCCCCCATCTCTCCTTGACTCACTACTTCTGCTATTCTAAGGCGACTGGGCTCTGACTCAGCATGAGGGAAGGAGGTTTCTTGGCACCAGGAAGGGACACAGGGCTCAGGAGACAGTTTACAGATGGAATAAAGCTTGTCAGTTCCCTCTCTGCTGGGACTGAGGGGAAGCAGCAGCTGGAGAGAAACGGCCAGACGTGGGCAGGAAGGGGCTAAGCAGGGCCTGATCACGAGAAAGCAGGGCCGACGCAGACGCCGCTTCTCAGTCTTGCCCTCTGACCCCACGGCCCCTCCCAAAGCGAGCCCCAGTGAGCCCTTGAGGGAGGCAGACCGAACAGCAGAAGCCGCCTGGGAAATTGGGCAGCTGAGCCTCTCCTAGGCCTTGAAGTCACACTGGGGACCAAGAGGAAGAAAGTTGATGTGACTGTGGGGCTCAGCAGGTGTCACGGATTTGCGCTGGGCCTAAGTTTTCCCTCCGTGTTCCCGCTTCCTCCCCACCGGCGATGCCGTGACCTGGGCTCTCAGCCTGGCTGGCCATGGGGCTGGCTGGCCCCGTCAGGAAAGGGGAAAGGAAGGAAGACCGGGTAAGGGAATGTGCAGAGCTCTGGGGAAAGAGCCCACTGAGCACTTGGCATGGGAGCAGGGGGAGAATAAAGGAGCAGAACTGTGGGCCTCAAATGTCTCCCTTTCTGGACCTGGAGCTCCACCTGATGGAGCCTGCAGGACTGTGGTGTACAGCTGAGCAGGTAGAGCCCCCCAAAGCTCCGGGAGGGGCTATTCATACAGAGGGCAGCGAATGGCAGCCCGCAGGGAGAGGCAGGAGCATAGCCAGAGTCTTGCCTTCCAGGTGCCTAGAAGATCATCTTAAGAGGCTTCCCATCATTCCAGATCTTGAAGGTGGGCACCCTGGAGCTTGAGGACCATCCAGGAATTAGAGGCCGTAACTTATCGTGGGATCAGGTGTCCCCAGCAAGGACCTGGACAGAGATCCCCTTCCTTTTTTTTCAAGAATTTATTTTTAAGTAATCTCTACACCCAATGTGGGGCTTGAACCCACAAGCCCAAGATCAAGGGTTGCATGCTCTACCAACTGAGCCAGCCCAGTGCCCCCAGAAATCCCCTTCCTGACTGCCAAGGCCTTGTTCCTGGCCCCATGGGCACCCAAGGCTGATGTGGCAGAGTCTTTGATCTATTACTATAACAGCAATCACAAGAGCCAATCCCAATTAAAAACAAAATCTAAATGATCTTGCTGGACACAAACAAGCTGATTGTCTTGGATGAAGACAGAGCTTGGCCTCTTGGGCCTGCTACCCCAACCACTCCAGTCTATCTCATAAGTTTGACTTCTTTCTGAAGGAGACCCCAGAGGCACACTCACCTCAGTCCTCTGCCTTTTCAGGCTCCCATCCCTCCTCCTGGTTGCCCCTTGCCCCTGTTGTCTAGTGCACCAACATCAGGATCAGCCCAGCCAACCCTTTTCCCTCCCTTCCAAGTGGAATCCAAGAACTTGCTTTTTCCTGAGTTCTTCATTTTACACATTAACATGAGGAATGATGAGGTAAAACCAGTGTAGGTGTTTAGCAGGCAGGGGGTCCAAACCCCACTCCTCAGGGATATCTCAAGCATACTTGCTGGTCTTAGAGGGATGGTTGCTGCCTGGACCCCGAATCAAGGGAGGAGAGGTAATTGAGTGAGTCTGATGTAGCTGCTGAGGAACTCAACTGGCCTCATAAGGAATACCCTAATTCAACAGGAGCCCACACCTGGGACATCCCCACGGGTCTCTCCACAGAAGCACAAGCTGGGGCAGCTGCAGGATTTGGACACGACCTGAGAAGAAGGACAAGCTTGCCTTTATGCCATGCCTTGCCCCACAGTCAGACAGACTTGGAATGAGGCAGAGTCTCCACCAGCCCTTCCCAGGAAGGCGAAGCTTGGCAGCTCCTGCCCAGGGAGTTCCAATCTGCTGCTTGGGGAACAAAATGCAGGAGTTTCCTTTGGGCAGGAAAGTTTAACACAGGAATAAAGATAAAGGGATCTGAGCTGTAAGCTGCTTCTCCCAGCTCGTTTCGGAAAAAGAGCTCACCAGGATCTGACGGCTAAGAAGAGCACAGTGATTTGAACCAGTCTTCCTGGGCCTGCAACTGGGCAGATACCATTTAAAATTTGTTCCATCCTCTTCTGGTCCTGGAGTGCTTACAACTTGAAAGGGTCTGCTTCTATTCTTAAGTCCCTGCATACCTCAAACCTCACAACCTCAGCTCCCACCCTCTGGTTCCTTTTATCTTTTCCTCCAGTCACCCAGCATGTTTATTGCTTCTCTCTGAAAAGTCTTCCAAGGGATTTATTGACATCTCCAGGGGCTGAAATGTCATGGCGGCATTCAGCAATCCGGGAGGGGTCAGAGTTGCTGAATGGTGCAGGGACAGGTCGCATTAGTCTGAGTTTAAGGGACCTTGTGTTGATTTTCTGGGGGTGAGGGTGGTCCGGGCTAGGCCAACCTGGCTTTTCCTTTGCACCAGGCCTTTCTCTCCTCACAGTGCCTCCTTGCCAGCCATTTTCAATGCCTGCTGCTGCTGCATATTGTAATCAGAGCCTGGAGTCACGCTGGGTGAGGGTGAGATCAAGGTAAGCTCCTCCACCCAACCAAAAAACCACTTTAAGAACAGCAAGATGTCAGGAGAATGCTAGCCTCAGAAGCCAGGCCAAGCCATTTTCTAACATGAGGAGGCTGAAATGGATGATGCAGCTAACCACCCCCACCTCCTTCAGGACAAGGTCAAAAGGGCTAATTTAGGCCTGAACACTTCTATGCCCTCCCAGTCTCCCCCACCCTGGTTCTGGCTTCTCTTCTGGAGAATGTGTTCTATTTGAAAAGCTTTTTCCCCCAAGTATAATTCCATTGCCTCTTTCCACTAGCAATTCAAACCTCTCCTGTCTCGTGTTTCTCTGCCTGTCCTCTCCAAGTGCCACGAGTATGCTCTTAGATCCCTATTCCAGATCTGTCCTGAGCGTTTAGTGGGCTGGGACCCAACTCTGACCCTTTCACCCCTTGGCCTAACCAGACCACTGTTGGCTTTGTTATGGCTTAGCTTCTTCTTGAATCAGATGTTACAGAAGATTACACACACACACACACACACACACACACACACACACACACGAAACAATCCTGCATGGAAAACTCTGGTCAAAACTTTTCCTTGGAACACACACAGAGCATTTCCATGGCTTGCCACTTTCCTGATTTTCCAGGGCTGGTCCAATGCCAGATTGGGGGGTTTCAGCTCTGCAGGCTAGAGACAAGTTTGCTGTCCCAGCTCCTGAGGTCTGGGTCATCTTCAGTACCACCATACTAAGACTACAGTTTCATGAAATCTGCCACTCCCCCACCCTCCCCGCCTGCAGATTTACTGTTGTAAGCAAGGAGATGTGAGGCCCCAGTCAGCCAGGCCTGCCCTTTTTTTGAAGCTCCCAGCTCACAGGCATAGCCTTTAGATCGCTGGCTTCCCAAATTGGAGGTGATGTCCAAGGCCCTAGATTCTGCTTTAGGCAGGTCCATTTTAATGGGGATAATGTATTCTTTTCCTACGGTTTCTGATTAAGGCTTACTAATAAATAGTAAATTCCTTCTCTGAGAGAGAAACTTACTTTCTATATTCCTTGGCAGACCCCATTTTAAAAAGCCTTCTACATGGTATATACGTTAGCAATAAGCAAGGAGAGCAAAAAAGAGAGGATGTGTTCATGGTAGCAAACATTTTAGTGCTATGTATCTGGCACTGTTCTAAGCTATATTTATATTTGCTCATTTAATCCTCTAACAATATGCAGAGATAGGCACTCTCCCCTTTTTATAGGTGAGCGGCTTCAGGCTCTGAGCAGTTTTACACCTGCCAAAGAACTCGGCTCACCAGCTGGTTCTGGTAGACATGACAGGGATGTCTCAGGAATGAGAATGCCACAAGATGGGACCTAGGAATCCAACTTTAGAGTTGTGAGGGACCTCAAGAGTTTGAGTGACTTGCCCAAGGCTCAATGTAGCTATTCCATTGAAGAATTAGTATAGAATCCACTTCTTTTGCTAGTTCAATGCCATTTCCAGCCCAGGCACAGGTCGCTCTTAGAAGGAAAAGAAGTTAGCCTTAACGATTTAAGGTAGGGTCTTGGAGAGGCTAGAAATGTTAGAAAACACGGACATGAAAAGAAAGTAAGAGATGGTGGTAGGGGTAGGTAGGCCCCAGATATCATCACTAACCAGTCTAGGACTAGTCAAGATGTTTGTTACCCTTTGAAAACCTATGCAATCTCCAACAGCCGCACACTCACCTGTTTTTGGTACATGCGAGAGTGTGCTGGTGTTCAGATCATTACTTCGTGGAATTTATGCATTCTTGCTGAGAGAAGTTCTCTCAAACCAATCCTGCATGTGCACTGACTTCCATTATGTTTTTATTTTTTAAGATTTTTAAGTAATCTCTATGCCCAACAGGGGGCTCAAACTGACGGCCCTGAAATCAAGAGCGGCACTCCACCGACTGAGCCAGCCAGGAGCCCCTTGACTTCCATTACAAATTAAGGATTTTACTTGGGGATTTTGGATCATCTTGATGACCAAGTGTTTTACAGGCCAGTCCATGGCATGTTCGGTGCTAATTCTGTGGATCTGGAAAGCTGCTGAACTCACCTAGCATTTCATTTCTTCCATGCAGCCTTCCCTCCCAGCTTCCCTAAGACCACAAAAACATCTCTCATGCCTAAGGATCCTGGGTTGGCATCCAGTTATCTCAGTGGTTTATTGCCTTTCTCTAGCCTTGGTGGTGGTACTAACAAAGCCAGAGAGAGGGAGACTTGCAAGCTAGCATTCTATACTTCAACTGGAATATTCCATTAGCTCATGGCTTTGGGTTCCAGAAAGGAGCTCATTTCCCAACTTCAGTAATTTGAAATACTAGCTATCCCATTTCCCTGCAGTGTGACTGTCTTGTCGACAAGCACTGCAGGACCCTTCTGCACAGCTCAGGTAAACCCTGTTGAGTGGAATAGAGCAACTCCTCCTGCTTGTCCCTGGCCATGTTAGTGCTGGCCCCAGGGAAGTTTCTCTTTGCCTCTGAGCCTCCGTTCTGAGAACCATCTTATCACCTTTGCACTAACAGTGAAATGCAATTAGTGTGTACATGGCTCAGATTTCTTTTCACAGTTTTCTTCTGTTGCATGTGAAAAAATTCAAAATTACTTCCAAGCCACTTGAATTCATGTCCCTTCATTCCCGTATGAGCACTCACACACAAGTGAGCCCTTAGACTGAACTATCCCGTCTGAGAGAACCGCACAGATTGTCCAAAGCCAACATCCTCTGTTGTAGGCAAGTCTGGACTCACTGAGCCTTACTTCACCTTAGTGCTTCAACCCTGGCCCACTGCCTTGCTCAGGTCATAAGGGGTGGATGGCCTTCCTCTGGAAGCATCTATTTTCCTCACGAGCGTCTTGGTTGGCAAGAACTTTTCAGTTAATTGAAGGAGGCAGCTTTATAGGCAGGATATAAAAGGTCTTTTTTCTTTTCTTTTTTTTTTTTAAGGAAGACGTCTGCAAAGCATGCTTGGTATAGGGCAGAAAAAGCAACTTGATATTTGGAAACATAAAAAACTTTCTTTTGGGGCTGTTTGTAATGTCACTTCACTGCATCACTCCCTCAGCTCCAACTAATAAAAGGGTCAATTCCAGGATCTCACTATCCTGAGTCCAAGGAGACCAAGCAGATACCTCCTCCGACCCTACATTTTGTTGTCTAGATGTGACCTTTGCTCTATACCTAGAAGAGGCAATGACCACTGGCATGGATGTGGAATACCAGTTTTTCTTCTAGTCTTCAGAGTGGCTTTGAATCAAGTTTCAGCTAGAAAGAATTAAAACAGGAAAGAAATTAAGGATCAGAGGTGTCTAAGCAACCAAGTCTTCCCTGGAAGAGAAGAGAAAGCCGTGAGAAGTGAGTAATAGGTTTATTTGCATATACACAAGAGAAGAGCTAGCATTGCTGGGAAGTCACAAGAGGAGGGGCTTGTGAGGAGATAAGGCTTCAGCAGAGGAAGGCACCTTGACAAACAAGGGACTCCTGGCTTAGTAAATCAAGCACAGTGGCAACCTTCTTTTGCCCCAAGCCAACTACTCATTTTAACTCATTTACTGCTGTCCTAGAGACACAGGAATCACTTACAAAACCAGGCAGAAAATAAAGTGGAGAGAAATGGTTTTACCTATCTGGACCAGCCACTTAAAAATTTATGTACAGGATGCAGGAAAAAAGAAAAAAACAACCACCATAAGAGGCACTTTTGAATAGTTCTTAATCTAATCAGTGCCATCTGTCCTGCTAGTAAAAATACCAACATGGAAAAATTTGGGGATCAAATGTGCTTCCAAAGTTGGGGCCTCAATTCACAAGGATTTTGGCAAAGGGATTCTAGAAGTGGTTCCTGCCAGGTTTCCAGGCCCAGGATCACAAGACAGGAGATTTCTGGAAAGGAGAGTGGAGTGGCTACAGACACAAGCAATTCTCAGCCTCCTCCAGTGAGTATCTTGTGGGCTTATCTCCTGGCAAGTTGAACCTGGGGTGCTGGGAAGAGTCTCTCGTTGCTAAAAAACGATCCTTCTTGAACACTAAAATCGAACCAGAATGAACTCTGACTTCTCTTTGGAGTACCCAAATGGGATTAAGGCTTTTAACATGAAAAGACCAAGTTCTGCATTTGGAAACTGTAACTACCAAGTGGCTAGTTCCCAAAGGAACTTCTTTTTCTCTAGGAAAAGTGGACTGTCCTTAGAGAAATCAGAAGAGGCTAGCTACTGATTAGATTAAATAAAATAGAACAAAAAGATTAGGTAGGCTGACTAGGAGGGGGGAGAGAAACACACACTGAGTGATTAAATCTTTTTTCTGTATATAAAGGATTAAAAAATTCCAATTTAATAAGTTTTGGAAAAGCAAATGTAAAATGACTTGGGCTTATAAAACCAGAATTTACAATTATCTGTGAATAGTCAAAGACAAATCATAGAACCATTTTGATTACAAATCCAAAGTAATTCTAATGGTTACAGAATCACTCTCCCACTCCCCCCGTGAGATTACAGTTGTTAAATCATAAGCATCCCCACTGCTACTCACACTCCTTCATCTCCTCCTAAGACAGTGTTTTCACACCCAAGTCACATCATGCATACCAGGCACGTCTTTCCTTTCACAAAGCTTAGCCAGATGATGCCTCCTTTTGGCTTAGATCAACAACCTTCCTTTTATAAATAATCCCTCTTCCCCCAGTGCCTAAATTCATCCAAGTCTTCATCCTCCACATGGTCCCAGTCCCAGTAGGCCAAGTCCTCCTCTAAAAGGAACACTGGACTGGAGAGGCTGCACCAGTGACACGTTCGGTCCTCTCTATGCCGATGCTGGCCGCACCCCAGGTGGTCTAGCACCTTTGCACCCAAGAAAGTGATAGTGTGCTTCTTTCTCTCTTCCTCGTTCTTGCCACTACTCTGCCTTTTCGTGACATCTGTGACGACGAGATATCTGGTCCTTCCTAAGTCTTCCTGGCTTGTGCAACCCTTCATGCATAACTGACTGGCAGGACCACTGTGATGCTGAAAGTCTCTTGGTCTTTCTCCTTCTCAGTGAAATGGAGTCTCTTCTAGCAGCCAGGAGTCTTAAACCAGAGACTCCTCTCTGCCTCCTAACCCACCAACTCAACAGCAATCTGTTTCTTTCGAGATGCCCACTGCTCTGCAAGATCTAGTCAGGACACCACAGCCTCTGCTACATGCAAGCCTGCGGGAAGACGCCAGTTCCTTCGATTCTGACCAATCATTTTGGGTTGAATTAAATGAATATAGTACCACACCCTGCTCTTCACGACACTTCTTCATTAACAGACCTAGAACATCTGCTTCAGTAGTCTGAGCACAAAGCTCTTGACGCTGTCTTTCCCCCTCCTCTCATCACGTGGGGCCAAGGAAGCGCCCGTTGGCCTTTACAGTGCCTCTTAGGAACTAGCACCTCAGCAGTTCGAGAGCGTTCCCCACAACCAGTCATAGTTTACGGCCTCCATGCAGAGTGTGGTGCAGCCCTGCTCAGTCTGCCATGGGTGAAATTTATCAGGGGTCTGTGTCCTCTGGAATCTGATCTTACGCGCTAACCTCTCATTTGCATTAAAACCGCTCCACTTTTAGTACGTCCACATTCAATGCTCAATGAAGAAGTGCTACTGAGAGAAAACATGGACGATTTCCCTAAGAAAGGACCCATGCTTTCCATTCCAGCACAGCCAATGGGCTGAGGGCCTGTTCCCACTCTCCCCATCATTCTTTCAGCACAGATCAATGACTCGGCGGCAGCACAGCCGGGTCCAGCAGGCCCTCGCTGTTAAGACCCGAACACCTACAGCATGTATACAAGGTGAGATGGCAAAAGATACAGATCCACAGATCCTTTCTCAGGGAGAACTGAAAGCCTCTGAGACAATGAGCTCACACGTGCCGGTGAACACACACAAGAACAAGTCAAACGTCTCAACAAGGATTTACTTTAACAAAACGCACAGGTACGCGATGCTCGAGTCTTACTAGAAAGGAGTCACTTGGATTTCTTTCCCTTTCCTTACACAGCACAAGCCAACGGCCAGCTAAACATCCAGACCCATTACTGACGAGAAGGGAGCAGCATCAGACACAAAATTTCAGGCCCTGGTTTTATGTGCCTTTAATACTTTTTTCCTTTCCTCTGTGTTCACTAAACAGGATTAAAAAATTTTTTGTAAAGCTACATTTCATAGCTTTTTGTTTTCCCTTTGTTTTTATCATGTTTTTAATTTCTTCTCTGAGGAGGAATTCTCTGAATCTGTATCTTCCAATTCGACTCGGTGCCTTTTGAGGCCACTATGGCCATGAACAGCCCTGCTGCTTTCTGTGTCTGGGGGGTCAGTGGGGTCCTCTCTCGTTCCAGCACTAGGGGTCTCACAGGCCATTTCAGACCCACAACAATCTTTGTGTAGGAGTGTCCCTGTCAGGGACAAGTTATCATGGTCAGTGTCCGAATGTCCTGGAGAAGAGCACACCACTGCCTCCAGCTCTCCAAAGTTCTGCCCATTGTTGTGGGGGTGAGGGGGGCGGGGGTGTAAGCGTCCATTGTTGTGGTTGGCACAGATGGTTTCGAGGCTCCTCTCCTCACTGTCATCAGACTGGGTCCTGGGACAGCTGCCAGACCCGCTGCTGAGAGTGGAGCCAGATGCCTTGGGGACAGGAGGAGAGGGCGGCTCCTCAGCCCGGCTGCTTAGGGCCTTGCTCAGGGCCTTCCCATTGAGCTTCTTGGTTTCAAAAGAGTGTTCTACAGAGCCAGCATTGTTAGTGTCCTGTGAGGGGTCCTCCGGGGCCTCTGCCCAAGGGTGGCTGCTGTGCTCCTGGCCTGGGCCATTGCTGGGATTTCTAGCAGAAGTCCCTTCTTTGGAAGCATCCCTGCTGCGACCTTCAGGGGGCAGGTCCTGGTTCCACGGGCCTACGGTGGTGCCAAGACAGGCTTCCTTACTGGAAGAAGGGGCTGGGCTGTCCTTGTGGCTGGTGCCCGCTCGCCCTTCATCGGCCTCCCCAGACACGAGCGAGCTCTCTCCATCTTTGTTACTGGAGTAGGAGATATAGGAGTAGCGGAGCCACTTGTAAGCTTTATAAATCTTTCGCTCGACCGACTCGATGTCAGAAGTTGGCGAGGCCCGGCTGGGCTGAATCTCCAGCGTGGAAGTGCTCCGCTCAGGGGAGGAGTGGGGAGAGGAGGAGAGGTCGTCCACTTTGATCTGGGGGTAATCATAGTTGTCTTCTCCGATGTAGGTGCTGGCGGGCTTGCTGGGGGGGGCGGGCCTCTCTTCTCGGGGCGCCTTCTGCCGGCGCCGCAGGGTATTGCGCTGCCGTGTGGCCGTCCGCCGCTCGTTCAGCTCCTCCTCATCCTCCGAGCTGCTGGAGCTGCTCGAGCTGCTGGACTCGTCTTCAGGGCTGGGAGACCGCGGCCGGGGGAAGAGGTCTGTGTCCAGCTCCACCTCACAGGCGTTCTCTTCAGAATCGGACTCGTTGGAAAGGGCCAGGAGGCGTTTGTCCTGGTAGCGCCGCAGAGCAGACAGGCGCTGCTGGCGAGACGCGGCCTCTTCACACGTGGGCGGCGGCGGCGGCGACGCCCCTGAGTTGGCGGTGGTGACCCGAAGGGGCCCCAGGTGGAAGGCGCTGTCGGCATTCTCGTCCACTGTGGGCGGAGGGGAGCGGGGCAGCGAGGCCGAGGACTCGGAGTCGGTGTAGCCCGAGCGCTCGCTGACCCCCGCGTGCAGCTGGAGGATGGTGCTCTCGCTGAGGTCGCTGTCGGAGTCAGAGCTCCAGCCCTCGATCTCGCGGCGCACCAGGGAGTCAAAGAAGGCCATCATCCGGGGGTCTTCCTGCACGGACTGGTTGGCGTAGTCATGTGACAGGCCACTCCCACTGTTCAGCACCAGGCTGATGTACTCTTCGTGGGTATAGAGGCAGCGGGAATCATCCTCAATCCGACCGTCTAGGTCCCCTGTACATCCTGGCTGCTTGTATGGGCTCCAGATCTGCACAGAAGGCAAAAACAAAACCAAGGAGGCCTGATTGGAAAGTACTCCAAAGCTGGTGGAGATAAAGAACACTAAGGCAGAGCTTCTCCAGGCCCTTCCTGTCATTCAGCCAGGACTTGCTAACCAGCTTTAAAAATACCTTCTTTACCAGACTGGATTATGTGGGCCACATATGAAAACAGAGGCTTCGGGAGTCAGGTGTTGCAAAAAGCACTGTCTAGGCCATAGGATTGGCCTCGGTGTCAGGAAACCTAAATCTTGTCTCTTGACCCAGGATAGTCACACACCATCCCCCCTACGAGCCCCCTCCTCTTTAGCTACTCTGTGAGTAGCTTGGAAATTACAATGACTCCCTTCATAATCGTGAAGGATAGGGGATGACTTGAAGGTTGGCCAATGTGTTCTAAACTCTCAGAAGACTGAAGCTGCGCACAGAGAGGTACCACTTTTCCAAAGTGAAAACAGACCCAGCAGTCAGTCCCCTGTGGTAGTTATTATTTCAGCCCATAACTCCACTTCTCCCCAACTGCAACATTTCTATTTTTAACTAATGGGAATTGCTTACTGGCGCTTGATAAGAATAGCCAACTGCCTACACTGCAGTTCCCTCTTGGACATGCAGGCAGTAGTTACCCAGGAAACTGGGTTCTCTTAACCAGGTTGCTGCTAACCTGCTCCCCAACTCTCCTGTTAGCTGCAGGAATAGGCAGGACACCCCCCGCCCCAAGACCATGGCCCCATCCCTTAACGCTCCTCCACTCTATCATCAGACACATGGGCTGAGAGCCAAAGGAACTAGGCAGAGCTAGGACTCAAACTCAGGTCGGCCTGACTGCAAAGGCCCAACTTTACAAGTGGAATAAGTTAGGCAAAAATCAAATTCAAGGTAATTAAGCTGTCACTGCAGATGAGAACAATTAGCTTCACCTGACTACCAGACTGGTCCACAGAGCAGCACACAGACGCTCAGTTACATCAGCCGGTTGCCATGGCAACTCAGATGAAATTCCAGGCGATTTTCTTGCCTGACAGGCTGGTGTCTATCTTTAGATGGCACCCAACCCAGAAAACAGGGCTCCTCATTCTCTATCCTCTATCAAGACAATGGCTTTGCTTCCCCAAAGCTATCCAAGGACAAATTCACCTCCTTGTGAGCACTTATCTGAGGCCCCATCCTTCCTGTGCTTTACTTGCAACTTCTGAGAGGTAGCACCTTTTTGGAGGATCTCCAGTTCAAAAGGGGCTGGAAAAACCTAGGTTAGCTCTCTTCATCAATTCCCAACTCAGATTCATTTCTCCTTCGACTTTCTTTGCTGCCTGCAACTCCTCAGGTGTTCTCCCCTCTCCATCCTCACTACCTGACCCAGCGGAGGTTTAAGGCAGTGGTTCTCACACTCAGGGTCACCTGAAGAGTCCTAACGGTGTTGACTCCTGAGCCCCACCCTTAGAGATTCTGATTCACTAAGTCACCAGCAGGTACTGGGGCTCTGCGTTTTTAACAAGGGGGATAGCAACTTTTTAAGAAACACTAGAATATAGTTAGAAAATAAGTGGCAGAAAATAAAGGATTTGTCTGAAGAGATTCTCAAATTCTATGTTTTGAGACATTTAGACATCGCCTTCAACAATAGGCTCAACTACAAATGACTATCTCTGCAAACAAATGTCCGAGGGAATAAAAGTTTGGTGGCTTAGAAAGGAAACTGAGGGGTCCCTTAGGACTTTTGGGGGGGTCTTATCCTATATTCCGGGCCAGATCTCTTACTCTCCCAGTCTAAAAATGGTAAAATTTTTTTTTGTCTTGACAATTTTTCATTGTCTTATATGAAGATAAATCTATACGTGCTTCACAGAAACACAGAATTTGTTAACAGAAGTACAAAATATTAATGGTGGGATGCTGGTCCAACTATGCAACAAGCCAATTTCTAGGTTCTAATCTACCACCCAGCCCCTATGTCTTCACTTCAGGAATGAAAATCATTAACACTGAAAGTCAGCTTTTATTTGGGCTCTGGAATGTATTAAGCTGAGGTAGACTTTCATTCCTGAAGCTTGGAGTAATGGAACAAAACGCTGGATCAGGAGGCAGGAGACTTGAGTGTGGGTTCCTACTCAGCTTGGGTTGACCTTGGATAAAGCTCAGCTCCCTGATCTAAACAGTGAATTAGATGGGTCTCATCCAAACCTAAGGTTCAGAGCAGAACAAAACCATCATCCCAGACAGCTAGTTTGCAATCCTCCAGGAACTTGTGGCTCAGAGCTGCACGGGCAGGCAGAACAGGTAGGAACCCCAGCCCCACCACTTCACAGGGCCCTGGGCAAATGACTTCACTCTTGAACACATCTTTTCTCATCTGTAGAAATGAGAATGATGAAAATACATAACCTATACCAAAGCACAGAAAAATGTGGTGCTTTCTCTTTCACTTGGCAGCTAAATACCTCAACCAGGAAGTTTTAGACCCATCCTCAAAGAGATTTTCGAACATCAGAAGTACTGACCATCCCCCCTCTTATCTTAGTCCTCATCCTAAAAATAACAGTTTCGAAATATTTGTTAAAGTGTTTATTTCTTTGCACTGAAAGTCAACAACTCAGAAGTAAAGCACCAAAAACACAATCTCCTGTTGCTAACATGTTAAATGTGGCTTGGGGCAAGGTTCATGAGAAAAGGAGGAGGGATAAGCAGATTTCTCTCCAAGCCCAGTGAAAAGTTTAGCTCGGGGGCTGCTGAGGGGGAAAGATGCTGTTCAATTCTTATTCAAACATTGTCAAAATGGAAAGCAATTAAGTAGCAAGTGTTCTGATCCACACAGGTACCCATGACATGCTTGACATAGCAGCTCTAAGCCCCCTCCTCTTTGTGCTATTGTACTAAATTAGGAAATCTGACTACCAAGAAAATCTACACTCATAGGGACCTCAATATTTAGGCTATTTAAGGGTTCTCCGCCCTCTCTAATCTGGCTTCCGAGACCTTCTGGGCCCACCTCCTGCCCACCTTCCAGCCTTGTATCTTAGTCCTCCCTTTTTTTTTTTTTTTTGAAGATTTTATTTATTTATTTGACAGAGACACAGCGAGAGAGGGAACACAAGTAGGGGGAGTGGGAGAGGGAGAAGCAGGCTCCCCGCGGAGCAGGGAGC
>NC_058411.1:31456130-31482137 GCF_002201575.2 Neomonachus schauinslandi | reverse complement strand
AGCCACCCAGGCGCCCCTTAGTCCTCCCTTCTTGTGCTCTTCCCTTTGGCCAAACATGATCATTTTCTGAACAGGTCCTACGCTTCACTGCTTCTGAGCAATTATTCATAAGTATAATGCCTGGAACACAATAGGTGATCAATAAATATTTATTGATTCAACAAAATAATTAACTATCCATTGCCTCCACTTTTATTCCTCATATCTTACTCCTTCCTTTTGCAGTCTTTATTCTTCAAATTCTAGCTCAAATGTTACCTGCCCGAGATTATCCCAGATGGGAAAAGATCTCTCCCTCCCCCAGAGCATTCTGTTTCCATCTCTTGTGTAGCTATTGCGCTTTTCATTGTATTTATTTCTTGTCTCTCTTACTGGGTGACCTGCATTACCTTTTTTTGCCTTTATGTTCCCCAAAAGGCCTAGCACAAATGGCACACATTAAGTACATCACAAATATCATAGGTAAATAAATGAATATTGGTCTTTTCAGAAAAAAATGTCAGCATTTGCCCTACCTTGCCCCTCCAGGCTTAACTATAAATAACAAACCCCCTCTTTTGCTAAGCATGGACATTCGGGGGCTAGAGACCTGTTATAGGTAAGAAGAAGCTGGCCCCGACAACTGGGATTCTTCTTTTCTGGGCTCGGACGGCAGCAATAAAGGACAAGGGAGAAGGTGTAGTGAAGTGGAGAGAAAAAAGGTCTCAGGCTGGGCTAGAACATTATGCTCTTTGAGCCACTGATCCTCTCAGAAATACAAGCAGGAAAGTGATGCTTATTAAAATAGTCAGTTCAGGGACAGGTAATTCACAAGGCACTCCAGGATGGCAAGTCCCTGTTAGCATCCTCACTTGACAGCTGGGGAGCAGACTCAAAGAACTGTTTAAGGGTACCAGCTGTACTGACTTTAGGTTTCAAATGGCTAAATGAGCCTCCTGGTGGGGCAGGGTTCAGACACCACTAGAACCTGGAAGCAGTGAGCTCCATAGTTCAGTCTGGATAACCTCCCAGAGAAAACATTTTCTTCTCTTATTCCTCTGAGAACTTGGCTAGTTTCCACACTATGACCTTTAGGTTAAGGACTCCAGTTGACTAAACAATAATTGGGGAGACTAAGTGCAGAAGCATCCCAGAGTACGTGGCCAAGCAGGAATCTCTCTACTAAAGGAGATGCTCGAGCA
This sequence comes from Neomonachus schauinslandi, assembly GCF_002201575.2. NCBI lineage: Eukaryota > Metazoa > Chordata > Mammalia > Carnivora > Phocidae > Neomonachus > Neomonachus schauinslandi. The sequence continues at coordinate 31,480,956 of NC_058411.1, read as the reverse complement.
GAGCTATCTGAAAAAGAGAATGACATCAACAGGCCTAGAGACGACATGCTACTGTGCCAACCCATTAGTCATAGGCCAAAGGAGAAGAGATGGCAATTCAAGGGACAGGGCCAATCCATGACTGTCCAGTGAAGGACTACTGAGATGACCACCTCCTGCAGAGGCCTCTGGCTGCCTGCTGCCTTCTCAGCAGCATAGGGAGGGTGAGAGGCCACTGGGAAGAACAAAGAACAGGGCTCTATCCTGACTTTACCACTAATTAGCTGTGTAATTAACCTCAGATGGGTAGTTTATAATTGAAATCTCACCATCTATTTAAAAAAAAAAAGTCAGTAAAAATGATCTAGAAGTCCTGCTCCAGCTCTGTCGGAAAATGTGTGCCATCATGAAAGTCAGCCCTGATCCACAGGACCAATAAAACTTACATAAAGGAATTTGGAATGAGGACAAATAAAAATATTGACCCATCCTCCAACGTTACATTTCTGATAGCTTCCCTTGCCTCCGAAACAACTTGGTTTAACTCTATACGGAGGGAGAGAGGGAGGGAGGAAATGAAAACCACCAAATCATCACAAACCAATTTTTACCTTTTTCCTGATACCTTCCCTCAGGTTTTCAGTATCATTTTAGGGAAAAAAAAAAAAATAGGAGTTTTAACTTTTAGGGGGTGATTATCATCTATCCTTCTTAAAAATCAAGTTATCAGAGAATCCTAAAGGATTCATCATTTGCCCCAAACCTTCATTTACACAGATGTGGAAAAGGGTCAGTAGCAACTGGAATGTGAGTGACAGGCAGCGGGCCGTCCTCCTGTGGACACAGGCCAGGCCGGGTCTCTCCGTTGCACGCTCTAGACACATTCCTTAACCGGGTTAAGTTCATTCAGTCGATGTGCAATTAATGCAAGCGTTTAGCCTCGACCACAACCACATGCCATGGTTTTTGATATGTTCTGCGACAATTTAGCTACAGTTCTGGCAGTCACTTAGTGATGTCTGTGCCATATTAGTACAGCAATTAATGCAAAGTCACACCGAGTAACCAAGGGGATGGTGGCTTCCAGATGAGGCTTGGAAAGCAGAACGCATCAGACTCAAGATCAAAGGCCATTGGAAATGCAGTGGCATACAAGTGGTGTCTAGTTTCAAAGCCTAGTGACTATTTTAAAAGTGGTCCTGAAAGGGGGGTTTTAAACCACTCTTTTAATATCAATTTTTCAGTATTTTACAATATGTTAAAATAATTGAAAAAATTCTTAAGTAATCTCTATATGCAACGTGGGGCTTGAACTCACGACCCTAAGATCAAGAGTCACATGCTGTACTGACTGAACCAGCCAGGCACCCCAAAATAATGGAGAATTTTGACAGAACTTTAGTATGTTTTGGTATGAGGTCCTATATATATTGATCTAGTTTCTTCCAATTATGAATTGTAATAATTTGTCTAAAGAACAGAAGGGGAAGGTGCCTCACCTTGATAATCTTTTCTACACCAGAAGAGCAGATCATGTAGGTGTGAGGGTTAAATCGGACCTGGTTAACAATAGACCGATGCCCTTTCAGCACCATGAAGGCTCCGTTGACCACCCTACCAATGCCACCTGGGAAGACAGAAGGAAACAAAAATCAAATGATGAAATGGATAAAAGTAAATAGGTTCCAGTAATGGCAGACAAACAGCTCTGAAGTGGAGCCAAGATCTTTATTAACTATGCCACCAGGAGAATGCTTAATCTTACAGATAAAGTTGCTATGGAAAGAGGGAAGATGAAATATTCTCTCAGCATATGTGCTCTTACCAAGAGCCTTTATTTAGCCTTTAAGCATTGCCCACGCCCACCCACTGCAATTCCATTGTCAATGAAGCCCCAGCCACTTAAAACATTTCGCAAGTTTTTGATCCTCAAGATAGAACCCAAGTGTTACCTTAGAAAAGGCCAGTCATGAGCAAAATAAGACTGAACTACTTGGGAATAGTTAGGCATCTGAGCCAGGGACATGCAGAACCAGAAGCATACAATTACTTACACGCACAAAAAACCCTCTGATCCATTTGCCCTTAATTTCTATGATGAAGGTTGCAAACAAACAAACACACAAAAGCCACTGGGAAAATAATGGAGAAAATCCTTTTGTTACCCTGACAGCAGGGAGAGCTAGGGATAAAGAAAGATTTGTGCCACTTTCCCGACAGGGAGAGCCCAAGTACTGAGAATCTGAATTAGAATAAGGGGCTTAAAGACACCATGTATGGATTAAAATCAAGAGGCCACTAATAAAAAGTTATATTTTAAGGACCATCCTGTAGGCTTTCTTCTTCTGTGACTGAGAAAAGCACCAGATGCCTGGAACTTATAACACAAATTAAGATCCTCATTTATAAACTTGGAATAATCTCAAAGGTTCAACTTCACTGGTAAGGGCATCACACACAGAACACATGCACCCATGTTCTCAACAAGGTCGCTTCTGAGCAACCATCAACAGCTCAGTACACATAGGCCAGCCTGTGTCCCCAGCCAACTCTGGCAACCTATGATGCATTCAGGCACAAACAAATCAGCGTTCACGCATCTAAGCAGTGAACACCATCTTAGCCACTACCGGAAGCATGGCCAGTAGGGCACAAAGTAGCAGCAGGCAGTTTCTGCTCCACATGCCTCCACCCTACTCCCAATGCCACCTTGTTCAAACCTTCATTCCACACATTTCTCATCTCAGTGTCTAGAGGGACAATGACTAGCACAACATCCCTTCTCTAGAAATAATCTGGTTCTGGAGAAGATGTCTTCTGCTTTTGGCCTCCTGACACGCCTCCCCTTTTGACTCATGGAAGATATCCCTCTTGATTGCCATGTACATACACATCTCTTTTTTGACAGCAAGAGCTTTCAGATCTGCCAACTAGCACTAGGTGCTTACACTACTTGGTCAGTGACAAAATGTTCTTTGCCTAATTTTTCCATCATATTTGATGTTATTTTTTAAAAGGTTTGATTGATTGATTGATTGATTGATTGATTGATTTGAAAGAGAGAGAGAGTGTGGGGGGAGAAACAAAGGGAGATGGACAAGCAGACTCCATGCTGAGCACAGAGCCTGATGGGGGGCTTGATCTCACGACCCTGAGATAGTGACCTGAGCCGAAATCAAGAGTCAGAAGCTTAACTGACTGAGCCACTCAGAAGCCCCTGACATTATTAATATTTGAATTATCTGGGATGGATAACATACATAAAGCTATTCATATCTCAACCCAACATCATCAAGTTTGCTAATAAACCATAAAGGAGAATGACTAGGGCATAGAATTGATATGTTTTCATTGATCAGGAAAGGCTAGGGGCCCCTAGGTGGTTCAGTAGGTTAAGCTTCTGGCTCTTGATTTTGGTTCAGGTCATGATCTCATAGTCATGAGATCGAGCCCTGCGCTGGTCTCTGCGCTGGGCATGGAGACTGCTTAAGAGTCTCTCTCTCCCTCCTCTCCCTCTGCCTCTGCTCTTCCTCCTATCCCGCCTGTGCTCTCTCTCTCACTAAAAATAAAAAATAAAAAATAAATAAATAAAAATAAAAGGAAAGATTTAGCACCAAGGTAGGCTGCCGTGATGGGAAACCCTAGGTAGCCTGAGTGCACTGGGTTCCTAGAGTGGAGTGGGAGGAGTGGAAGGTAACCTGAGCCTAGTCAAAATAAAAATAAACAAGAAAATTAAGGAAAAGAGATCCATGGGAATCTAAACAGTTGTCTCCATACAGGGATCTTACCACCCTCCAAGGAGTTCCCTTGGGTATATATAGTTTTTTCTATATAAGGTTGATTCAAAAAGTAGCATTCCCACTCATGGGTCCCTTCTGAACTCCACGTTTCCAACACCCTACTCCTACCCATACCTGCACTGGAGTAGTCACTAGCAAAGAAACTTTGGGTTAAACCTAGTAAAATCTCTTATTTAATCCTACTGCCTCCAAGAAAAGTAATTTAAGTGACTCAGAGAGTTTGAGAGACTTCTTGGTCAAGATTTGAACCAGTCTTTTTGGCTATAATGCCCACTATCCTTTCCACTGTAACAGCGGCCTGTAAGAGATGAAAGGATTTGCATAGGGATGGAGTCTGAAGCTCATAAAATATTTTGAAATCTTTCTTGCAGTTATCATATGAGTTGGTTTTCTTTTTAAGCTCTCAACTTAAAAATGGGAAGGGGGAGATTCTATCCAATGGTATCCTGAGCACAAGTTCCATAGTATCACCACAGGAATTTCATCACATTGCCAACACTGAATAGTTCATGAGAGCAGAACTGGCTCTCTTGCATACCTAGAACTGGGGGTGCAATGCCTGAACTAAAGTAGGTGCTCAGTAAGCACTTGTTGAATGGACAGTGTTTCAGGAGAGGGCAATTCTAGAGTATTACCAAAGAAAGACAGATGGAGGGTCTCATGTCTTAAAGAATCAACTACCATGGAACTTAAGTTTATCAACCAAACTGACCTTTCTGTCAAAGGTTATTTGGAATACAATTACAATAACTTTTGGACCTGAAGAATAATTGAAGGATCTCAACATCTGTAAATTCAGACCATGGGAAAACTTTCTATTCTTCCATGCAATGTGACCTCATCTGGCTTCTTTTCATGGCAGCAACTTTATTTATTTATTTACTTTTTCTTTCAAATCATTTTAATAACCTAGCAATGATTCAAACTATGGAAAGAAGATTCAAACTTGTTCCCTTAAGAGGGATGCTATCACAATTGCTTCACACAAGCAAGATCAAAGGCAACAATGAAACCAGATTCCCAAGAGCAAGGGTGATAAGAAGGCTTCAAGGCTCAGTTTGAAGAGCTTGGTTTCAGAAAGTCTCTGAGGGGTAGCAAAAGAGACATGAAATTTAAGGGACCCTCAGAGGGCGCGGTTGCTGGGTCATGAGCACCTTGAAGCATTTCTTGATGGTGATTTGGTGTCGAGAGTATTTGTCATCTGGGGAGAACTGAGCAGGATGAGTCAAGCAGGTCTGCTATCCCAAAGGGTCAAGCTTCTTCAGCGTATAGACCCAGTCTCCCTGCTCGTTGAGGTAATACTGGAGAAACACAACCACACCGAAGCCAGAAGTTCCAATTTCGCCCATAGTAACAATTTTAATACAGGTCTTTCCTCCTTCTTCCCACCCAAACTGATACCTAAGAAATCTGAAAAAGATACCTAGGAATTCCACAGAGCCGAGAGACTGATGGTGAAAACAGGTACAGGAAGAACTTTGGCTGCCATTTGTTTAAGGCATCCAACGCTGTGTACACAGAATCAGAATAATGAATGGGCTTCAGGGAGGTTCGATAGTCCCTCTCCTGGTTTCCAGGTTTCAAATGATTGAATACAGCTTCTACTGTATAGTTTAGACACATTGATTATTAGAGAATACATTTTTATCAGTCCTGGAGATTTGTATAAACCAGATCTCTTCAATCAGAAATGGCTAAAGTCAAGATGCCAATATCAGTAAAAACTCAGCGTCTCCATTACCTAGCCAGACTGCACCCATCAACAGCAGGATCAAGTTGGCAGGAGTCAGCCAGGGAATATTTTTTTCTAAGAACTACATAAGCTACAAAATCTCCCTTCAGGATCATCTCTAAGACTGTGGTGAGGGGCCTGATGAAGATCAACCTCAACCCATGGTTACCTAGCTGAGTCAAGACCTAATCACTAATAATGGGTACCAATGACTAAACCAGCACATACCTGGGAAACACCACCTTATTCGTTCTTGAGCTGTCATTTGTTTATCCACTTCTGTACAAACCAATGCTCATTTCTCTGAGCCATCTGCTCTGGCTGGCCCACCACACATTGGCATCACTTTGTAGTTTTTTTGGGTTTTTTTGTTAAGTCAAGGCCAAAATTCCTGTTTCTCCATCTTTCCTTTGGTTCAGATGGGATGCTAGGGAGGTGAAAAAGGCTATAAATCCCCTTACCTATTCTACTGCAAGACTTTAGAAAAGGAGTGGGCCATCTCATAAGATTCTAGTGTCAGTGACTGATTCACTACCTAGGGAAACACAAGGGACTCAGAGAAAACACCTTACTCAGAACCCCAATAAACACCATTCTGAAATGCCAAGGCCAAGTGTCCCTCCAGAGAAGACAAAGGGCTAAGTGTATAGTCCTCATTTCCCTCCCCTTTCCTACCTATGCTCCCTTTTCTACAACATTCAGCCAGAGATTTGTCCCCTCAGGACTTTCAAGGGACAAGACACCACTCCCATTTCTTGACAACTTTAGTTACTTCTGTTCCTTGTCAATTTTATTTGCTTCAACAAAACCCTCTAAGAATGACTATGCTTTCAGCTCCAAAAGTAAAAGCAGCCTGGTCAAGTTTTCTTGATGCTACAGTCTAAGAGCAACTTATCAATCATGTTAGGAAGAGGTCCTCAATGGCACTTGGGGCTATAGAATAGGACACTTAAGTATTTTGTAATGAAATCAATCCCAAATCAACCCCAAATCAATCAACTGTATAAAATACCAGTATTAATTTTCCTGTCAGAGTTTTTGGATTTTCTCCCCTTCCATTAATTAATGGGTAGGACAAACACCTTTGTGAGGATGGGATGGGGACATGGTGGGTAACACTGAGATTAGGGAGGGTGAAGTGTGAAAGTGGTAGTGAGGGACCAGATGACTGGAAGGGGCTGATGGAAGATAAGAAATTAAGATGGCAGGAGATAAATTTGCATTTCCAAGCAACACAGTACTGGCCATTATGGAGAGGGTAAATATCCTTGATCTTCCAAGATTTATGCTGACGTATCCAAGATAGTAGTAACAAAGTTGGGCATATAAGAAGAACTTAACAAATGATTGTTAAATTGAAATTAGTGGAGAACATAGTTTGTTTTTTCAAGTTTGGTTTTTTTTTTTAAGATTTTATTTATTTATTTGACAGAGACACAGCGAGAGAGGGAACACAAGCAGGCGGAGTGGGAGAGGGAGAAGCAGGCTTCCCGTGGAGCAGGGAGCCCGATGCGGAGCTCAATCCCAGGACCCTGGGATCATGACCTGAATCGAAGGCAGACGCTTAACGACGGAGCCACCCAGGCGCCCCTTTTTTTAAAGTTTTAACTTCTTTTTTTTAGTAATCTCTATACCCATCGTGGGGCTTGAACTCACGAACCTAGGATCGAGAGTTGCATGTTCTTCTGATTGAGGCAGCCAGGTGCCCCTAGCAAACACCATTAAGAGTAGTATTTAGGGCGCCTGGGTGGCTCAGTTGGTTAAGCGACTGCCTTCGGCTCAGGTCATGATCCTGGAGTCCCTGGATCGAGTCCCGCATCGGGCTCCCTGCTCGGCAGAGAGCCTGCTTCTCCCTCTGACCCTCCCCCCTCTCATGTGCTCTCTCTCTCTCTCTCTCTCTCATTCTCTCTCTCTCAAATAAATAAATAAAATCTTTTAAAAAATAAAAAAAAGAGTAGTATTTAAAACAAAACAAAACAAAAAAAACCCTTGGTTGCCTGGGTGGCTCAGTCAGTTAAGCGTCTGCCTTTGGCTCAGGTCATGATCGCAGGGTCCTGGGTTTGAGCCCTGCATCAGGCTCCCCCCTGCTCAGCGGGGAGCCTGCTTCTCCCTCTCCTCCCTGCTCGTGCTCTCTCACTATCACTCTCTCTCAAAAAAAAAAAAAAAAACCTAAAAAAAAAAAAAAAAAAAAAAAAGACAAGACTCAGGTAAAAATGACAGATTATGGTAAAGGAAATGCTTTTAGCATTTCATGGGAGAACCTTATCTGGTAGGTTCTAGGTTGGAATATCAAACAAAATTATGCAGAATGTATTAATAGGGCAAGATGATGAGCAAATATATAAAGGAGCAGTACCACTTTGTAGGGGGTGGTACCACTTTGTAAGTGTGCGGGTGCAGAGAAGTTGAAAAAGGCGACAGTGGTTACTCAAATGATACAATGGCAATCAAATCTCTGTAATTACGCAGTCCTTCCCTAAGCAATAAGACCTGGGCTTGGTGATACTCACCAAAGAACCCAATGGTTAAATTCAGTCCTCACGTTACTTATTTGACCTATCAGCAAGATCCAACATAGTTGCCTCCCCTTTCTTCACTGCCTTCCTAGGATCACCCTCTCATGGATTTTCTGTTACCTCTTTGGTCACTCCTTCTTGCTTTCCTTTTTGGCTGCTCTCCCTGACTTTTTTTTTTTTTTTTTTAAGATTTTATTTATTTGACAGAGAGACAGACAGTGAGAGAGGGAACACAAGCAGGGGGAGTGGGAGAGGGAGCAGCAGGCTTCCCGCGGAGCAGGGAGCCCGATGCGGGGCTCGATCCCAGGACCCTGGGACCATGATCTGAGCCCAAGGCAGATGCTCAATGACTGAGCCACCCAGGCGCCCCTTTCCCTGACTTCTTAACACTGGAATGCCTTAGAGCTTAGTCTTTGCTTCCCTTCTCTTGACTAGCTATACTCACTTGCTTGGTGATCTCATCTAGCCTGCGGCTTTAAATGCTACCTATATGCAACCAAAACTCAAATTTTTATCTCTAGTCCAGAACTTCTCTTGAACTCCAGAATTTCATACCTCTCTTATCCAAACTGTTCAACATCTATCTTCACCTGGATGTTTAAGCGACATCTGAAACTCCACCTGCTCCCCCTCTGCCCCAGTCAAATCTTTCAGGACATCCTGATCAGGATTTACCTTCAAAATACATCTAGCCTGAAACCTCTATTACCTTGGTTCAAGCCACCATCACCACTCGCCTGTAATATGGGAGACTCCTACTAGTTTTCCTCATTCCTATCTTTGGCAGCCCCACTCCCACCATCTATCCTCAACTCCGCAGCCAGAGTGATGCCGTTAAAATAGGTTAGATCATGTCACTCCTCTGCTCAGAATTCTCTAATGGCTCCCGTTTCACCCATGGTAACAGCCTACAGAGATACCCCTTGCGCCCCACTCACCCCTATTACCCCCCCCTCCCTTACTCTACTTGAACACATTGATTTCCTTGTTATTTCTCAAACACGCAAGGCACATTCTCACTTCAGAACTTTCCACAGGTTCTACCTAAAATGTTCTTCCCCCAGATTTCTGCATGGCTAACTCCCTCACCACTTTAAAGTTTTGCTCAAATGTGATCTTCTCAAAGAGGTCTATACTGAACATCCTATCTAAAAAATTGCATTTCCCTGACCCCCTAATACTACTTCCTATCCCCCTTATTCTACTCTATTTTTTCCTTTTCCATAGCACTTCTAACCTTTTAAACATAATATAATTTATTGTGTTTATTGTTTATTGTATGCTTCTGTTGGTAGAATGTAAGCTCGATGATGTCAGGGTCTTTTGCTCCTTTGCTACACATCCAAGCCTCTAGAACAGTGCCTAGCATGGAGTAGGTTTTCAATGAATGTTTGACACATGAATGAAAAGATGTGAGTTTATTTGACTATAGAATGTAAGTATACTGGACAAAACTCAATCTCCGTTAGTGTGCCCCATCATCCAATGTGTGGATTCCTTCTGTTAAATTTGGATGTTTCTTCTATAGCATTTTTACCATAGTAAGAGCAGAGAAATAAAGGGGCTAAAATCCTACCTCTATCCTTCATGGTCCTCTGAAATGCTAATTCCATGAAAACTTTACTGATCCCCAAAATCTCTTCAAGCCTCCCTTAATTACCTTTTCTATGGGCTCTGGAACCCACTTTTAAATTTAGCATGTGCACACACACATCCCCTTTTCTCATATTTCTAAGACTGTAAGTTCTTTGAGGGCAAGAAAGTGTTTATTCTTTCAGTCACCCATAGGGCTTTGCATAATGTCTTAAGTTAGGATACTCAGTAAGTGAACAAACTGAAGTAAACCCCCTCATCATTTTCTCTGGAACAAGGCTTGAAAGAGAAGGCTAAAGCTATTATCTACAAAATGAGGTTTGGCAGGTACCTGTTGAGGCAATTAATCTATTTCATTCCTGACACCACTGGTAGAATTAAAAGGTTACTGCTCTGAGGGGCAAGGGACTACTTCTTTTTCTTGCTATATCTAAAAGAGTTGTCCAAATAACCTCAGTAATTCCAAAAGTCCCGTGTGAACATTCTCTGGGTCTCTAAGTCTCAAACCGTAAGAATTAAATCAGGGTAGTGAGGGGCGCCTGGGTGGCTCAGTTGGTTAAGCATCTGCCTTCAGCTCAGGTCATGATCCCAGGGCCCTGGGATTGAGCCCAGCATTGGATTCTCTGCTCAGCGGGAAGCCTGAGTCCCCCTTTCCCTCTGCCGCTCTGCCCACTTGTGCTCTCTCTCTGTCAAATAAATAAATAATCTCAAAAAAAATTAAATCAGGGTAGTGACAATACAAAGAGCAGTGGCTGCTTCCTGGGGATCACATAACCACCTAAGAGTTAGGAAAAAAAAAAAAAGTCAGACGGGGACAGCCAATGCTGTCAGTAAAGCTCAAAGAACTCCATAGACAGCAATGCTTAATTGCACAAAAAAATCAATTATACTAGTTCTTCTTTCATCATCTGTACGTCACATGTGTTTACAACCAACTACTTGTGACCCATTAGAAACAGTTGTTCTTCCAGTCACAAGGGAGGTAAAAAGGAGATGCCTAGGCCTAACCCACTGAGAGTGAAGGCATGTCTAGAAAGAGGAGAGACAGAGCGCACACACACACACATGCAGGCCCGGGAACATGCATTTATCGCCGTCTCCAGCCTACTCCCTTGGCCTGCTGGCAGTGGGGGTGGTTGTGGGGACTGGGCAGTGGAAGTGTGTGTTTCCCCCTCTATTCAGGGAAACATCTGTCACAGAGCGTTCCCCCTCTTTAACTACTGATGAATCAAGAGCAGCCTTGATGTTAACAACAACTCAACCAGCCATTCCTGAGGGCACCAGAGGAAGACAATGCCTTGGACTGTAAGTTTTTCCAAGAAAAGTTAAAAGGGAGAAAGCTTTCTTCATGAGGAATAACAATCATTGTAGAGTAGCTCCTGAATACCCTCAACAATATCCCTAAGAAGGTAGATATTATTACTATGGTTGTATTGTTTATATTGCTAATGTTCTTGTTTTACAGATGAAGAAATAAGTTTGGCAAGATTAAACAATTTTTCCAAAGCCGAAACTAGAAGACAAATGGATCAGGAGTTTAAATGCAGGCCTCCCAACTCTATTACATTATGTTTCCTTCCATAAATAGTAAGGTCTTAGCATAGAAGTATATCTCAAGGGAAGCAAGTCTTTTTTTTTTTTTTTTTAAGATTTTTATTTATTTATTGAGAGAGAGAGAATGACAGAGAGACAGCATGAGAGGGTGGAGGGTCAGAGGGAGAAGCAGACTCCCTGTCGAGCAGGGAGCCCGATGCGGGACTCGATCCAGGGACTCCAGGATCATGACCTGAGCCGAAGGCAGTTGCTTAACCAACTGAGCCACCCAGGCACCCGGGAAGCAAGTCTTATCTGTAAAAACCCTAAAGTCCTTTCCAACAAGAATTAGGGGAAAGAGAAGGAGAAGATAACATGAAGATTTTCCAGAGACACCCACCTCCACCACATGTTGCCAAATTCATTACTTCCATACCTAAGTTACTAGGGAGCAAATGCTTTGCAAATTATGGATCTGTGGACGCTGATCTTACTATACATAGCAGTAACAGTGCCTTACATTTGAAAACACACATTTTTCAGAAAGCTTCCGAGACTGTTAAGTCATTTCACGATATGAGGCGCATTGGGAGGGGGAGGATTTTTACAGAAGAAACTAAAGCTCAGACAACTGCTGTTACATAACCTGCCTAGAATCACTCAATCAGGTAGTCAGTGGCAGCACTGGACTTGAATCCAGGTATGATTTTAAGCCTAATGCTCTTTCCAATATACCACACTGGCTCTATACATAACTGCTGGTCTGTTTATTTTATCTTCAGAATCACCGCATTAAAACAGATGCTCTTCCTGCATACTTCAGAGGTGTAAAACATTCTGATGGGCTTTTACTTTGCCACAGCAAAATTCCCAGTTCTATTCCTTTAATTTTTATTTTATTTATTTGACAGAGAGAGACAGTGAGAGAGGGAACACAAGCAGGGGGAGCAGGAGAAGGAGAAGCAGGCTTCCCGCTGAGCAGGGAGCCTGATGTGAGGCTCGATCCCAGGACCCGGGGATCATGACCTGAGCCGAAGGCAGATGCTTAACGACTGAGCCACCCAGGCGCTCCTATTCCTTTAATTTTTAGAGAGGTTTTTAGAAAATGAGTTATTACTTGACATCAACTAAAAAACTAAGCCTAATCTTGCCTAATCTAGCAAGTTTTATGGTGGTTATTAGGTCTCACATCTCAAAATGATTTCCTCAGCCTACTGTAAAGCCCTACGCAAATTACTTAACTGATTTGCTAAGTCCATACTGTTTATACGATGAAATGTATTCATTTGGAGTTTGGAACTGGAGTTCCCCTGTGACTTTCGGTCTTTTTGAACAGGAGAGTGGAGGAGAAAAGGCTGTCCTTGCTTTTGGCTCACGTTCAGGACTGCTCTCCATGTAGTTCTCTTCAGCATTTCGTATGCACTGTGAAGCACACAGCAGGTATGCAATAAATGCTGATGGCCCGTCGGACCATGAAGGCATAGAACAGCAAGGCAGCTTCCCCATGTTAGCCTGCCTTAGTATCTCTGTGCAACTGGCACACAGGCATGCATTGAGAGAGCGAGCTCAGCCTCATCCCATATTTTGTTTAAATCAAAGAGGCAGTAGATTAGAGTAGGAATTTCCCCACAGAGTTTTCATCATCTAAGCATTCAAAGCTAGAACCCAAGGGCCGCATCTAATCCTCATATGTTTGGCTTGCTGAACATTGCTGATTTTTAGTTTTAAAATTATGAATTAATAGCCAACATTTAAATATAGAGAGGTTACATATAAAGATGAGAGGTGCTAAATATCCCTGAAGCCAGGTTCAAGGGTAGGGCCAAAACCAGGAGGAGTTAAAAGCCTGTATAAAGAGCAGTTACGCCATTGTGCTCCTCCTCTGAGCACATATGGCCACAAAGCTGCCCATTCCCCACACAGGCAGAGACCTAGGGGTTGCCAGCTGAAGTTGACCTAAAGAGGTTTTGGCCTGGAGACACCAGGTGCAGTGGAGGGTGGGATTAAACAAAAATCTGTGCACGGATCTGTGAAATTCACACCTCTATTCGGCTCTTAGAATTATGGCTCAACTGCCAGGCAAATACCCTCCAGATACTAGATCAAACATTCCCATTCTGGAAAGGCAGCTGATTTCAAGAAAGTCAACAGACGATGTCCAAAACTGAAAATTCAAAGATAGCCTAAATTACAGGAAGAGAAAGGAACTGTTGCATTTTTAAAAAATAAGTTTTGTAATATATTAATTTGATTTAAAAATTATGTACCTGTATTATTTTGGTAACAGGAAGTACTTAATTATAAAAATAGTGAAAGTTATAAAAAAAGAATAAAAAGAACAGAGAGAAAAAGGAAAGATATATGAACAAAGGGAAAGAAAAGAATGTGGGTGGGTTGTCAGAAGAGTGGCAGGAAGGGTGAATTCCCCAAATGAACCAAGGTTTATGGAAAATAATCCAAAAGGTGCTAGTTACATGCAGAACAAGATGACGATCAAAGAGACAGACTTATTGTGATAGGCTCATGATGTAATGTTGAAGGGTAATATAGAGAAAACAAACCCCTCAATTACCAGTTAGGGAATCCAACAAGAAAGATAATCATAAGGTCCTGTTCTTGTCTTGTGTACGAAGAAACCCAAGCATCAAGTAAAAGATGGGGATCTAGGACCAACCACAGCCCACGTGGAAACCATGGGGGCTCCTAGTCAACTCCAAGTATGAGCAGATCATGGGTTCTGTGGCCTACAAAGACAGCTTATGTGATCCTGAGTGTACCTCCTAAAACACCCTGTAGCACACTTAATATCAAGAAGCCAAGATTTTCTCTGGTCTAGCCAGGCTACATCCGATGAGCTTATTTAGTTAATCCTTAAACAAAGGTAGAACAAATCCGGAGGACAGAAATCAGTTCAGCAAAGAAACTAACACCATTTCTTTGAGGAATTGCTAAACTGAATGTTGGGGAGGAGGATGCTATCTCTGGAGAGGATCCAGAAGGGGACATTCTCAGTAAGCCAGCACTCAACTACCAGGAAACAGAGTAAGACTTATGGAAGAACTTTCTAATCACTGGAGTTACCCTGGGGCAACAAGCACATCCTGGCATAGGTTTAAGTTATTCCTCAATAAAAGTGTACTTTAATATATGTAAGTTATAACTCAAGAAAAAAATTATTGTGGGGGTGGGTATGTGAAGAGAAAATTTTATAGCCAAATACCCATGTAGCATCCATGGGATGAATGCCAGGATGTCATGTTTTCATCTTTATTTAGTTGAGAAAATTGTATTTCTATTGTGATTTATTCTTTGACCCATAATTATTTACTAATTTTTTTCTTCATTGAGAAATTTTAAAAAGATACAGAAAACAGCACAAAAAGTGGAGCTTAATAAAGTTTTTTAAGGTAAACACCCCTTAAAACCGACATCCAAGTCAAAAAATGGAATTTTTTTCTGGCCATTTTCATGCCCCATGTGCATCATTCCAATTACAATCCTTTTCCTCCCCTGAAATCAACTATTATCCTGATCTCTATAGTAATCACCTCTCTGCATTTTTAATAATTTTATTTATCCAAGTGTACATTCCTAAATAGTTTTGCTTGGTTTTTGTTTTATTTAATATGTCTTTTACATTTCTTAAACAATAGGCTTCCTCCTGTCCATCCTTTCCTTTTTTCATTAGAATGTACCTATTGGAGAAAATGGGCCCTTTGACCTATCGTTTCTGAAGTCTGGATTTCGTGAACTGTATGCTCACAATGTAGTACAATATACTCCTCTGTCCTCTGTGCTTCCTGCAAACTGAAAGATGGATCCTGAGGTTTTATTCAGAGTTGTTTGGCAAGCCTATCAGTAGTATTGTGTTCTTTTTATCAGGAGGCACATAATGTTTAATTGCCTTTCTTTTTAAGATGTTGGCCACCTGTCACTACTCAATATTTAGATGTATTAATTCATTGAGGGCTGCCGAGTGATTGCATTAAAATTCTATAATTTCTTTTTTAAAAGTGTCTTTATTAAACCTACATTTTTGGTAGGTATTTTCCCTGGATATAGAATTCTAGGTTGGCAGGTTTTAATTCTCTAAGCACCTTAAAGATATCATTCTATTATATTCTGGCTGCCATAATTTGGCCATCTTATTGTTGCTCATTATAGATGATTTGTGTATTTTCTCAGGCTGCTTTTGGGCTTTTTCTCATTATCTTTTGTCTCTAATAGTTTGACGTATGATGTGCCTCAGTGTATTATATTTATCCTGTTTGTGGTTACAGTTTCTTGAATCTGAGAATTAGTCTAGTTCATTTGTTTTAGGAAATTCTTTTAGTTATTGTCTCTTCATATATTGCTTCTGCTTTATTTTCTCTTTCTTATCCTCCTAGGACTTCAATTTCATATATGCTAGATCACCTGCGCTCTACTTGTCTCTTACACTGTTCTTTCCATTCTCTGTTAAATGAAGTTATAATCCAATGAGACTGGTGTCCTCATAAGAAGAAGGGACACCAGTGATGTGTGTGCACAGAGAAAAGGTCATGTGAGCACACAGGGAAAAGCTGGTCATTTGCAAGCCAAGAGAGGCCTCAGGAGAATCAAACTTGCCAGCACCTTGTTCTTGTACTTCTAAGCTCCAGAACTGTGAGAAGATACAATTTCGTTGTTTAAGTCACCCATTTTGTGGGATTTTGTTATCGCAGCCCTAGCAGACTAACACAGAGACTAAAGCTGATTTCCTCCATATGGCATTTACCCATTCTACTCTTGAGAAAATAAAGTAAGGGGTTGACCATTCTCAATCTAATCAGAAGGAACTAGGTCAGCGCTGGGTTGCTTCTTTAGTAGGAATACGTCTACTTCTGGTTTCAGATGTCTCAAAGTCAAGACCTGGAGGGTGCTTGTTGCAGGTGCCTTTCTCTAACTGGGGTCTGTGTCCTAAGCACCAGGAAATTACAGGATAGTTCACTCAGCCTTCCTGGTCCAGCCCCATCCTCGACTGTAAGCCTCTTAGGCTTTTTTTTTTTTTAATCAATCTCTATGCCCAATGTGGGGCTCGAACTCACAACCCTAAGATCAAGAGTTGCGTGCTCTACAGACTGAGCCAGTCAGGTGTCCCACCTCTTGGGCTTTTAGTGGAGAGTCTGACAAGTCTCTGTTGACCTCTGCTCTGAATGTTTTGTCCCTTGGAGATTTTAAGCTTAGTTCTTTATTCTCCTTCCCCTGGGCAGGTTCAAAATCTGGCAAAAGCTCCATGGAGCAGACCCCTCCCACTGGGGGGGAGGGGGACTTTGTCTCCAAAACACTGTGTTAACGTGGGACCTGCATTCTGCCTCTCCAGCCCAATCCCATAGCTCCCAGGACAACCCCAGCACTTAGCAAATGTCCTACAGGTAAGATTGGCCATGTGGTTGGGGCACCTCTAGATTCTACTCTGTCCTATCAACCCATGTGGCCATTGCAAATTCTGATTTCTTCTGACCCCAGCTGCAGCCCAATCTGCAGCGTCCATGCAGAAGCCCCTAGAAGAGACGATGGTCCGCACCTCCGAGTGGGCTAGAGGGGCTCTTCCTTCTTCAGAACTTGAGTTCTTCTAGCACACTTTGTTACCACACCTCTCTGACACCTTTATGGTTTTTGTGATGTAACCACATTGTAGTTATTGCAGTGGGAGCCACCCACTGCATCCTCTGGGGGATCTGAAGTCCTACAAGTCCTTTTTTAACAGAAATTTTACATCGTTCTTTTTTCCTCCTTGAAATAATATTTCCACATTACCTATTCCACACCCTCCTCAGTTTTTCTGCACCTTGGAGGTTTTTATACCTCACAGCAATGCACCATGTGCTAGGGTTCAAATGGTCAGAAATTTGTGGAGTATTTTTGGTTTTCCGGGGGTTTTTTGTTTTTTTTTTTCTAAAGTGGAAGAAAGGTAAAGGGGAAGTGGAAAAGGAGAATGGCACTCTCTTAGGAACACTGATTTTTTTTTTTTTAAAGATTTTTTATTTATTTATTTGAGACAGAGAGAGCATGAGAGGGGGGAGGGTCAGAGGGAGAAGCAGACTCCCTGCCGAGCAGGGAGCCCGATGCGGGACTCGATCCCGGGACTCCAGGATCATGACCTGAGCCGAAGGCAGTCGCTTAACCAACTGAGCCACCCAGGCGCCCAGGAACACTGATTTTATGAAAGAATACATACAGAATTTGAGAATCTAGAACTGGAGTTCCTTTAAAGCAGCTGTGCCTAGAAAACCCTTGGAAAGTCTGGGTGTCCATTTCCCAGTTTTAATATTGGAATCCTAAATCAGCTATCAGGTCCCTGCCAACCCAAAGACTGCATAGTCATCTATACTTAAAAAGTCAGCCCAGGATTCGGGAGCAAGATGGCGGAGGAGTAGGAGACCTGGATTTCATCTCCTCTCAGGAATTCAGCTGGATAGGAATCAAACCATTCTGAACACCTACAAACTCAACAGGAGATCGAAGAAAAGAAGAGCAACAACTCTCTCATCAGAAAAGCGACCACTTTCTGGAAGGTAGGACGTGCGGAGAAGTGAATCCGAGGCGATATTCGGGAGGATAGACGGCAGGGGAGGGGCCTCCGTCGGCCGCTTCTGGCAAGTGATAGAACCACGGAGCACAAAATCGGAACTTTTAAAAGTCTGCTCCGCTGCGGGACGTCACTCTGGTGACTAAGCGGGGGCTGGAACCCTCCGGGACAGTGTGGTCTCAGGACCCTCGGGGTCACAGAAAGACCGGGGGTGCCTGAGTGTGGCAGAGCTCCCAGGTAACGGAGCAGGGAAGCCGGCTGCAGAGGCGGAGCCCAGGCGCAGGCTCTCAGCTCCGGGTTGCCATAAACCGTGATCCACGGCACAGTCGGGCCCCTGCTCCTCCAGCAGGGACCCAACAAGCGGCAGATCCGGGGAGACTCACCTTCCTCCCCCGGGAGGAGCCGCACGGGAGTGCACCGCAGGGATCTGCTGGGTTTGGAGACTCCACCCGGGGTCGGGTGCCAGAGATAGAAATGCGCGGTCACAGGCCAGGTGAGCACGGAGTGCGGCTGGAGACCGGGGAGACGGGAGTGACTGACGGCTTTTCTCTGGGGGCTCACTGAGAAGCGGGGTCCCGAGTTCTCGGCTCCTCCGGGGCGGAGATTGGGAGGCCACCATTTTCACTCTCCGCCTCCAAAGCTGTACGGAAAGCTCGCAGGGAACAAAAGCCCCGGAGAGCAAACCCGAGCAGATTACTTAGCCGGGAGGGGGCAAGGGCGGGGCAATTCCGCCTCCGGCAGAGACATTTGGAAACCACGGCAACAGGCCCCTCCCCAGAAGATCAGCAAGAACAGCCAGCCAAGGCCACGTTTACCGATCAATGAGAACGGCAGAACTCCAGCGCTAGGGGACTACTGCACATAGAATTCATGGCTTTTTTACCATGATTCTGTAGTCTTTCAAAGTTAATTTTTTTTTAACTGTCTTTTTTTCTTTTTTTTTCTTTTTGAATTTTTCTTTTTCCCTTTTTCAACCAACATCTTATCAATCCCTTTTTTAAAAAAAAACATTTTTATTTTTCATTTTTAGAGTCATATTCTATCCCTTCATAGTAGTTACCCGTATTTTTGGCTTATATATATAAGTTGTTCTCTCTTTAAAATTTTGAGATAGTTTCTTCTAACAGATTAAAATATACCCTAAATCTCTAGTATATGGTGTTTTCTATTCCCCTGCCTGATCACATCCTCTCCCTTTTTTTTTCTTTTTTTAAATCCTCTTCTTTCTTTTTTCAAACAACTTCTTATCAATTCCTTTTATAAAATTTTTTATAATTTCCATCTTTACAGTCATATTCCATCCCTTCATCATATCAACCCTTATTTTTGTAAATATATAAGTTTTTCTTTCTTTAAAATTTTGGGAGGCACCTTCTTCTAAAAGACCAAAATACACCCCAAATCTAGTGTGTGGCACTGATCTATATACCAGCCTGATCATATTTGATCACATTCTGGTTTTTTTTTTTGTTGTTGTTGTTGTTTTGTTTTGTTTTTGTTTTTATCTTTATCTTTTTCTTTTTTTTCTTTTTCTTTTTTCTCTCTTTCCCTTTCTTTTCCCACTGCTTCAGGTCTTTTCTGATTTGTTTAGAGTATATTTTCTGGGGACGTTGTTACTCTGCTAGCATTTTGTTCTCTCATTAATCTATTCTCCTCTGCACAAAATGACAAGATGGAAAAAATCACCTCAACAAAAAGAACAAGAGGTAGTACCGACTGCCAGGGACCTACTCAATACGGACATTAGTACGATGTCAGATCTACAGTTCAGAATCATCACTTTAAAGATACTAGCTGGGCTTGAAAAAAATATGGAAGTTATTAGAGAAACCCTTTCTGGAGAAGTAAAAGAACTAAAATCCAACCAAGTAGAAATCAAAAAGGCTATTAATGAGGTGCAATAAAAAATGGGGGCGCTAACTGCTAGAATAAATGAGGCAGAAGAGAGAATCAGTAATATAGAAGATGAAATGATGGAAAATAAAGAAGCTGAGAAAAAGAGAGATAAACAACTACTGGATCACGAGGGCAGAATTCGAGAGATAAGCGATACCATAAGACGAAACAACATTAGAATAACTGGGATCCCAGAAGAAGAAGAAAGAGAGAGAGGGGCAGAAGGTATAATGGAGCAAATTATAGCAGAGAACTTCCCTAATTTGGGAAAGGAAACAGGCATGAAAATCCAGGAAGCACAGAGAACCCCTCTCAAAATCAATAAAAATAGGTCAACACCCCGACATCTAATAGTAAAACTTACGAGTCTCATAGACAAAGAGAAAATCCTGAAAGCAGCTCGGGAGAAGAGATATGTAACCTACAAGGGTAGAAACATTAGATTGGCAACAGACCTATCCACAGAGACCTGGCAGGCCAGAAAGGACTGGCAGGATATATTCAGAGCACTAAATGAGAAAAATATGCAGCCAAGAATACTCTATCCAGCTAGGCTATCATTGAAAATTGAAGGAGAGATAAAAAGCTTCCAGGACAAACAAAAACTAAAGGAATTTGCAAACACAAAACCAGCCCTACAGGAAATCTTGAAAGGGGTCCTCTAAGCAAAGAGAGAGCCTAAAAGCAATATAGACCAGAAAGGAACACAGACAATATACGGTAACAGTCACCTTACAGGCAATACAGTGGCACTAAATTCCTATCTTTCAATAGTTACCCTGAATGTAAATGGGCTAAATGCCCCAATCAAAAGACACAGGCTATCAGACTGGATTAAAAAATAAGACCCATCGATATGCTGTCTGCAAGAGACTCATTTTAGACCCAAAGACACCCCCAGATTGAAAGTGAGGGGGTGGAAAACCATTTACCATGCTAATGGACACCAAAAGAAAGCTGGGGTGGCAATCCTTATATCAGACAAATTAGATTTTAAACCAAAGACTGTAATAAGAGATGAGGAAGGACACTATATCATACTTAAAGGATCTATCCAACAAGAAGATCTAACAATTGTAAATATCTATGCCCCTAACATGGGAGCAGCCAATTATATAAGGCAATTAATAACAAAAGCAAAGAAACACATCAACAACAATACAATAATAGTGGGGGACTTTAACACCCCCCTCAATGAAATGGACAGATCGTCTAAGCAAAAGATCAACAAGGAAATAAAGACTTTAAATGACACACTGGACCAAATGGACTTTACAGACATATTCAGAACATTCCACCCCAAAGCAACGGAATACACATTCTTCTCTAGTGCCCATGGAACATTCTCCAGAATAGATCACATCCTAGGTCATAAGTCAGGTCTCAACCGGTACCAAAAGATTGGAATCATTCCCTGCCTATTTTCAGACCACAATGCTTTGAAACTAGAACTCAATCACAAGAGGAAAGTCGGAAAGAACTCAAATACATGGAGGCTAAAGAGCATCCTACTGAAGAATGAATGGGTCAACCAGGAAATTAAAGAAGAATTAAAAAAATACATGGAAACCAATGAAAATGAAAACACAACTATTCAAAATCTTTGGGATGCAGCAAAGGCAGTCCTAAGAGGAAAGTATATAGCAATACAAGCCTTTCTCAAGAAGCAAGAAAGGTCTCAAGTACACAACCTAACCCTACACCTAAAGGAGCTGGAGAAAGAACAGCAAATAAAGCCTAAACCCAGCAGGAGAAGAGAAATCATAAAGATCAGAGCAGAAATCAATGAAATAGAAACTAAAAGAACAGTAGAACAGATCAACGAAACTAGGAGCTGGTTCTTTGAAAGAATTAACAAGATTGATAAACCCCTGGCCAGACTTATCAAAAAGAGAAGAGAAATGACCCTAATCAACAAAATCATGAATGGAAGAGGAGAGATCACAACCAACACCAAAGAAATACAAACAATTATAAGAACATATTATGAGCAACTCTATGCCAGCAAATTCGATAACCTGGAAGAAATGGATGCATTCCTAGAGATGTATCAACTACCAAAACTGAACCAGGATGAAATAGAAAACCTGAACAGACCTATAACCACTAAGGAAATTGAAGCAGTCATCAAAAATCTCCCAAAAAACAAAAGCCCAGGGCCAGATGGCTTCCCAGGGGAATTCTACCAAACATTTCAAGAAGAATTAATACCTATTCTTCTGAAACTGTTCCAAAAAATAGAAATGGAAGGAAAACTTCCAAACTCATTTTATGAGGCCAGCATTACCTTGATCCCAAAACCAGACAAAGACCCCATCAAAAAGGAGAATTACAGACCAATATCCCTGATGAACATGGATGCAAAAATTCTCACCAAAATACTAGCCAATAGGATCCAACAGTACATTAAAAGGATTATTCACCATGACCAAGTGGGATTTATCCCTGGGCTGCAAGGTTGGTTCAACATCCGCAAATCAATCAATGTGATACAATACCTTAACAAAAGAAAGAACAAGAATCATATGATCCTCTCAATAGATGCAGAAAAAGCATTTGACAAAGTACAGCATCCTTTCTTGATCAAAACTCTTCAGAGTATAGGGATAGAGGGTACATACCTCAATATCATAAAAGCCCTCTATGAAAAACCTACAGCGAATATCATTCTCAATGGGGAAAAACTGAGAGCTTCCCCCTAAGGTCAGGAACGCGGCAGGGATGTCCACTATCACCACTGCTATTCAACATAGTATTGGAAGTCCTAGCCACAGCAATCAGACAACAAAAAGAAATAAAAGGCATCCAAATTGGCAAAGAAGTAGTCAAACTCTCACTCTTTGCAGATGATATGATACTTTATGTGGAAAACCCAAAAGACTCCACCCCAAAACTGCTAGAACTCATACAGGAATTCAGTAAAGTGGCAGGATATAAAATCAATGCACAGAAGTCAGTGGCATTCCTATACACCAACAACAAGACAGAAGAAAGAGAAATTACGGAGTCGATCCCATTTACAATTGCACCCAAAACCATAAGATACCTAGGAATAAATCTAACCAAAGAGACAAAGGATCTTTACTCAGAAAACTATAAAATACTCATGAAAGAAATTGAGGAAGACACAAAGAAATGGAAAAACGTTCCATGCTCATGGATTGGAAGAACAAATATTGTGAAGATGTCCATGCTACCTAGAGCAATCTACACATTCAATGCAATCCCCATCAAAATACCATCCACTTTTTTCAAAGAAATGGAACAAATAATCCTAAAATTTGTATGGAACCAGAAAAGACCCCGCATAGCCAGAGGAATGTTGAAAAAGAAAAGCAAAGCCGGCGGCATCACAATTCCGGACTTCCAGCTCTATTACAAAGCTGTCATCATCAAGACAGCATGGTACTGGCACAAAAACAGACACATAGATCAATGGAACAGAATAGAGAGCCCAGAAATGGACCCTCAACTCTATGGTCAACTCATCTTTGACAAAGCAGGAAAGAATGTCCAATGGAACAAAGACAGTCTCTTCAACAAATGGTGTTGGGAAAATTGGATAGCCACATGCAGAAGAATGAAACTGGACCATTTCCTTACACCACACACAAAAATAGACTCCAAATGGTTGAAAGACCTCAATGTGAGACAGGAGTCCATCAAAATCCTAAAGGAGAACACAGGCAGCAACCTCTTTGACCTCAGCCGAAGCAACTTCTTCCTAGAAACATCGCCAAAGGCAAGGGAAGCAAGGGCAAAAATGAACTATTGGGACTTCATCAAGATAAAAAGCTTTTGCAAAGCAAAGGAAACAGTCAACAAAACCAAAAGACAACCGACAGAATGGGAGAAGATATTTGCAAATGACATATCAGATAAAGGGCTAGTATCCAAAATCTATAAAGAACTTATCAAACTCAACACCCAAAGAACAAAGAATCCAATCAAGAAATGGGCAGAAGACATGAACAGACATTTTTCCAAAGAAGACATCCAAATGGCCAACAGACACATGAAAAAGTGCTCAATATCGCTCGGCATCAGGGAAATCCAAATCAAAACCTCAATGAGATACCACCTCACACCAGTCAGAATGGCTAAAATTAACAAGTCAGGAAATGACAGATGTTGGCGGGGATGCGGAGAAAGGGGAACCCTCCTACACTGTTGGTGGGAATGCAAGCTGGTGCAGCCACTCTGGAAAACTGTATGGAGGTTCCTCAAAAAGTTGAAAATAGAGCTACCATATGATCCAGCAACTGCACTACTGGGTATTTACCCCAAAGATACAAAAGTAGGGATCCGAAGGGGTACGTGCACCCCGATGTTTATAGCAGCAATGTCCACAATAGCCAAACTGTGGAAAGAGCCAAGATGTCCATCGACAGATGAATGGATAAAGAAGAGGTGGTATATATATACAATGGAATATTACGCAGCCATCAAAAGGAATGAGATCTTGCCATTTGCAACGACGTGGATGGAACTGGAGGGTATTATGTTGAGTGAAATAAGTCAAACAGAGAAAGACATGTATCATATGACCTCACTGATATGAGGAATTCTTAATCGCAGGAAACAAACTGAGGGTTGCTGGAGTGGGGGGTGGGGGGGGAGGGATGGGGTGACTGGGTGATAGACACTGGGGAGGGTATGTGCTCTGGTAAGCGCTGTGAATTGTGCAAGACTGTTGAATCTCAGATCTGTACCTCTGAAACAAATAATGCAATATATGTTAAGAAAAAAAAGAAGAAGAAGAAGAAGGTAGCGGGAGGGGAAGAATGAAGCGGGGGAAATCGGAGGGGTAGACGAACCATGAGAGACGATAGACTCTGAAAAACAAACAGGGTTCTAGAGGGGAGGGGGGGTGGGAGGATGGGTTAGCCTGGTGGTGGGTATTGAGGAGGGCACATTCTGCATGGAGCACTGGGTGTTATGCACAAACAATGAATCATGGAACACTTCATCTAAAACTAATGATGTAATGTATGGGGATTAACATAAGAATAAAAAAAAAAATAACTAACCATTGTGCTGCATAACACCCAAGACATATTTACATTAAACTAAAGAAGTTTAAGCCATAGGCCCCTTCCAGGCCTCAGGCAGAAGCCCTGGCACTGTGTTCACATAGTCATACATTTTTGTAAAATTGGCAAAAATAAGGTATTTTAACTGGAATCTGTTAGGAAATTCTTCCTTCCCATTATACTTTTTTTTTTTT
>NC_058411.1:31344835-31456030 GCF_002201575.2 Neomonachus schauinslandi | reverse complement strand
TTCTGCATGGGCGCCTGGGTGTTATGGAAAAAAAAAGAAACAAGGAAAACCTCAACTAAAAATAAAAATGTAAAAATGTGGGGGTAAAAAAAAAAAAAAAAAAAAAAAAAAAAAAGTCAGCCCACTGTGGGCCATACCTTAAACCAGTACAAAAATAAGCTGGGAGAGGAAAAAAATCTATACTATTGCTGATTCTTCCCTATTCTCTCTTTATACAAACGTGAAAAAGATTCCAGAGAACAGCCCCAGGAGAAGAAGGTTATCCACTTTCTATTTTAAAAATCAAATTGACTTAATAATTAAAAGCTTTTAAAGATCAGGTAAAAGATAAAATTAAGCCCAAGGATTAATTCTCAGATAATCAATCTATAAGATTAGGGGGTAGGAAACGTAATAGTCTAGAGCTAAAATACCACTTTTGTTCAGCTAGACCGCTGCTGTCCCATCTGGTTGGGCTTCACAGGTAAGCTGCTTCACTCATGCTTTCCAAATTCCAGAAGGGGAAAAAGGCCTTTTGAAAATTGTTTAGTAACCAGACCACAGAAATAGGATAGTTACATCAAAAGTGGGCTTCAACAAGTTTTGAAAGGCAGATGTTTGGTAACAAATATTGTTAATTCAGCAATAGGCAAGCCAACAACTTCCCTAAACATTGAGCACTAGACGAATTTTATGTAATACACTTGGCACAGTCCTCTATTACTTTCCTAATGGCCATTTTCCAGTTTGATGCCATGTATCACCTGGAGCAGATGGTATATTGAGCTGTCCTGAGAATAAAAAATAGACATTTTTCTACCAGTAGGAAGCAACCAGTGTGAGACTCAACTGAGCACGTGAAGACACTATTATCAAGAATGAAGAATGATCCATGCTGTTTGAAAGCTGATAGCCTAGATCCAAATTTATGGAAAGATGCAGGCATTTTTCAGAATATATCTAGAGATATGATGAACTATTTCTTCCTAATTTCTTTGATATCTGGGGTCAGCCAAACCCCAGGGAGTAAACTTGTCCATCAACAAAGTTTCCCTTTAGTTAACATCACCAGGGAGGCCAAAGGAAATGAAGAGACCCTAATAACTCTTTGTAGAAAAATAAACAAGAATCTGCAGATGGATAAAAAGGAAAAGCAAGATAAAAATATTCCAGGTGTGAAATAGGAGAGAGGAAAATGGGCATAATGGAGATCTATGAAGTCTAAAGAAAAGTTCTTAGGAGAAAGAAATCTGAGCATCACTGTGTCAGTAAGGGTCTGTATGAAGGTTATAGTGAAATCTGGCTTCTAATTTTTATGTTTAAATTTCCCTTGGTCACTTTTCTGATAAACTTACTACATTAAAAGAGAAATATCATCCTCTATTTCTACAAATCAGTCCTTTCAGGGTACAACATGCCAAAGGTCAACAGAGCCAACATTAGCAGTAGGTTCATACTAGGGATATACTCACCTGCTTCTGGATCTGCAGGAATTCTCCACATGTACAGGTTAAAGTCATCAGAGCCTGAAAGGATATACTGTTGGGATTAAAAAAAAAAAATACATATTTATTATTTATATCTTGATTGATAAAATATCTACATCTATCTACCTATCTATATAAAGATTTTTTAAAAAATAAACGAGACAAAAAAAAAATAAACGAGACAAATGGGCATATATTCATAAGGCACCATGCACAGCAAATACCCTCTTTAAAGTATTTGCCAATTAAAAGGTCCATTGGCTAAAATTCAGCAACAAAAACCAAACAACCTAATTAAAAAATGGGTAAAGGACTTGAATAGACATTTCTCCAAAGAAAATATATAAATGCCTAATAAGCACATGTAAAGATGCTCAGCATCACTAATCATTAGGAAAATGAAAATCAAAATCATGGGGTGCCTGGGTGGCTCAGTTGTTAAGCGTCTGCCTTTGGCTCGGGTCATGATCCCAGGGTCCTGGGATCGAGCCCTGCATCAGGCGCCCTGCTCTGCGGGAAGCCTGCTTCTCCCCCTCCCACTCTCCCTGCTTGTGTTCCCTCTCTCACTGTCTCTCTGTCAAATAAATAAAATCTTTAAAAAAAAAAAAATTCAAAATCACAACGAGATAGCATTTCACAGTCATTGGGATGGCTAATACCAAAAAAACAAAAACATAACAAAACAGAAAACAAGTGTTGGCAAGGATGTGGTGAAACTGAATCCCTGTGCATCGCTGGTGGGAATATATAATGGTGCAACCACTATGGAATACAGTATGGAGGTTCCTCAAAAAGTTAAACATAGAACTACCATATAACCCAGCAATTCCACTCGTAGGTATATGTCAAAGAACTGAAAGCAGGAACTTGAGCTATCTGTACACCAATGTTCATAAAAGAATGCTTACAATAGCCAAATGTGGATATAATCCAAATGTCCATCAATGGATGAATGGATAAATAAAAGGTGGCATATACATACAACAGACTATTATTCAGCCTTAAAAAGGAAATTCTGACCCTTGTTACAATATGGATGAATCCTGAATGTATTATGCTAAGTGAAATAAGCCAGATACAAAAAGACAAATACTATATGGTTCAACTTATATGAGGTGCCTAGGGTAGTCAAATTCATAGAGACAGAAGGCAGAATGGTACTTGCCAAGGACTAGGGGGAGGACTGGGGAGCTGCTGCTTAATGGGTATGGAGTTTCAGTTTAGGAGGATGAAAAAGTTCTGGAAATGGATGGTGGTGATGGTTATACAACAATCTGAATGCAGTTAATGCCACAGAACAGCACACTTAAAAATGATTATAATGGAAAGTTTTGTTATGTGTATGTATGTGTATATACATATATTTAAGATTTTTATTATTGAAGCATAGTTGACATACAATGCTACATTAGTTTCAGGTGTACAACATAATGATTTGACATTTCTACAAATTATTCAATGCTCACCACGGTAAGTGTAGTTACCATCTGTCACCATACACCATCACAGTATTATTGACTATTCCCTATGCTATACTTTGCCATCTCTGTGACTTATTTATAACTGGAAGTTTGTGCCTTTTAATCCCCTTCACCTATTTCACCCATCTCCCCAACACCCTTCCCTCTGGCAACCACCAATTTGTTCTCTCTATTTATAAGTCCGTATCTGGGTTTTGTTTGTTTTGGTATTTAGATTACACACATAAGTGAAATGATATGATATTTGTCTTTCTTTGACTTATTTCATTGAACATAATACCCTCTAGGTCCATCCACATTGTTGCAAATGGCAAGATCTCATTCTTTTTTATGGCTGACTCATATTCCATATATATATATATATATATATATATATCTATATACCACATCTTCTTAATCCATTCACCTCTTGATGCACACTTGGGTTGCTTCCATAGCTTGGCTACCTTAGTAAATAATGTTGCAAAAAACACAGGGGTGCACATATCTTTTCAGATTAGAATTTTCGTTTTCTTTGGGCAAATACCCAGTAGTGGAATTACTGGATCATATGGTAGTTCTATTTTTAATTTTTCCAGGAGCCTCCATACGGTCTCCACAGTGATTGCTATGTTATGTATATTTTATCTCAATTTTTCAAAAAAAACTTCTAATGCAGAACAAAAAATTAGGGGTTCCCCAGAGATCTTTTTTGCAAGTGTAAGCATCCTGAATGTCCCTGCTGTCAACGGACATCTTTGAACAGGAAGCCATCGCCAATCCAGCCATGAGTTAGCGCTAGGGGCATAAGCAATCCCCTTTTATGTGGCAGCTTCAAACTACTTGATCTCAAATAGAACACTGAGCCAGACTGATCTAATTAGGACTTATAAAAGCATTGCCTAACATTGTCTAACAGCAACAAGTCACCAACCCTGACAGCTCATTTATTTGCAAAGATTAACAAAAGTGTATTACTTTAAGTTGAAGTCAGCACTACTTCCTTTTGGTGTCATCTCCTTATTTCCCTAGAAAAAGGAAGGCCTATAGTTTTCTTCTTCTTCTTTTTTTTAAGAGAGACGAGGAAGGGAGGGGCAAAGGGAGAGAGAGAGAATCTTAAGTAGGCTGCACGCCCAGCGCGGAGCATAACGTGGGGCCCGATCTCACAACCCTGAGCTCATGACTTGAGCCGAAATCAGGAGCTGGACACTTAACTAACTGAGCCATCCAGACTACCAGGGCCTACAGTTTTCTAGAGAAAACTTTTTACTTAAAAATGTCACCATGAACAATTCCAAAAACTATTAAGTTCAACTTACACACAACCTCATGCCTAATATAAATACTTTACAATAATTAAAAATCAATTCACCAGTCTTCAAAATACTTGCAGGAACATGAGAGAGGAGGCAAAGAAAGACATATTTAAAGATAAAGAAAATGCTATCCACAGGGTTAGGTGATTTAGCCCAGGGCACAGTGGAAAAAGAAATGGGTCCAATTTTCTCATCTGCTTGCTCTCTGTTATTGTCTGAATGTTTGTATTCCCCACCAAATACACATGTTGAAATCCTAATGCCCAATGTGATGGTGTCAGGAGGTGGGGCCTTTGGGAGGTGATTAGGTCATAGGGTAGAGCCTTCATGAACAGAATTAGCACTCTTAACTAATAAGAGACCTAACAGAGGTCCCCAGGTGCCTTCCGCTCTGTGAGGACACAAAGAGAAGTCCACAGTCTGCAACCCGGAAGACGGCCTTCACCAGAACCCAACCATGCTGGTACCCTCATCTTGGACTTTCAGCTTCCAGAACTGTGAGAAAGAAATTATTGTAATTTATAAGACACCCAGTCTGTGCTATTTTGTTATAGTAGCCATAATAGACTAAGACACTCTCTGAAGCTCATTTAATTCTAAGATTCTATGCTTCCTCTGAAAAGGAATGGGGGAAATCAGATCAGAGCTAAAAGTCTCTAAGCTGCTGGCTCATGGTTACTTGACAAGTCACTACATAAATACGTTCAAGACAAGGAAACCCAAAGACTAATCCCACAAGACTTCAATTGAAAAGTTTCCTTAACAACATCAAAAAACAACTTGATTTTAAAAATGGGCAAAGGACTTGAATAGACATTTCTCCAAAGAAAAAAATATGTAATGGTCATACACAAATGGCCAATTAACACATGAAAAGATGCTCAACATCACTAATCATTAGGGAAATGCATATCAAAACTACAATAAGATACTATCTCACACTTATTAGGATGGCTTATATCAAAAAAACCCAGCAAGTAGTTCCTCAAAAAATTAAAAATAAAATTACCACACGATCCAGCAATTCCACTTCTAGGTAAATATGCAAAAGAACTGAAAAGAGGATCTGTAAGAGATTTTTGTACACCTGTTTATAGCAGCATTATCACACTAGCCAAGAGGTGGAAGCAACCCAAGTGTCTATCAACAGATGAATGTATAAAAAAAAATGTGATATATACATAAAATGGAACATTATTCAGCCTTTAAAAGGAAGGGAATTCTGACTTGTGCTACAACATGGATGAATCTTGAACATGCTAAGTGAAATAAGCCAATCACAAAAAGAAAAATACTGTATGATTCCACTTATGAGATATCTAGAGTAGTCACATTCATAGAGACAGAAAGTAGAATGGTAGTTGCCAAGGACTGGGGGGAGGGAGGAATGCGGAGCTGCTATTTAATGGGTATGGAGTTTCAGTTTGGGAAGATGAAAAACTTCTGGAGATGGATGGTGGAGATGGTTACATTATGATGTGAATATACTTAATACTACTAAAGTATACACCTTTTTAAAGTTTCCTTAAAACAAGAAGAAAAAAAGAAAAAGTGAATCCTCATTGCCCTGACTTTAGGATTCATCCAGTAGCTCCCTATAGTTTATGATACCTTCCTCATAGGAAGTTAGGAAGCTGGAATTCAGGAACCCAAGGGCTTTCCTCTACTAACCAAGCACTTATGTGCCAGGTACTCTGAGACTCACGAAGACATGTAAGGTAACACCTGGGGTCCCAAGGAGCTTAAGGTAGAAAATATACATGTAAGTACACAACTACTGTGCCAGGAAGTAGAAATCGCTAGGTGCCATTACGACAAATAAGATGCCTGGTGATTCACAAAGAGGCAAAGCAAGATGGAGTTGAGCACTGAGCTGACCTTGGGTAAAGACGTGGAAAAGGTGAAAGGAAGGGGCAAAGGGAAAGTAACAGGTGCTGTTTCAGCAGAAACAGGAAGCATGGCATAGCTCAGTCCTTGATACCCTGCTCATATCCCTCAAGCCTTACTGCTTCATATACTCGACCTCACTGCCAACTGCCAGTATCGAAACCAAAGCCTAGGAGACTGCAGGCTGCTCTGGTGAATGAACACTTCTTGGAAGCAGCACTCAGCCAATGACTGATGGAAGTTGGTGTATCAATATTCCAGCTTTCTTGTTCCCAGGTGGAATGAAGTGGGTGCTCAATACTCTCTCCTCTCAGGATCAAGCTCCAATTGCCCACAGTTGTTGCTGGCTCACCCTTCCTTTCCCTACTTACTCCCCTACTCCGCTAGTATTTCTTGCATTTCCAAATGAACCATGTGCACCTAAAACTTGAACCCAAAATAAGACACATGGAGAGACAGAACATAAGAGAACTATCCACTAATTATTTGTATATATAATATATACTTTATTACTCAACATCTCATTTCATGCTCTATGTTTAAAAGAGGCTATAAAACTTCATATAGAATTCCTGCTATCCTGCCTCCCCATACCTTTCACAAACGAAACAAACAAAAAATAAATATTACAAAAAAAGTGGAAAAAAAAAGTGAGACAGGCTTGGCTTATCAGAGGTTTACTATTTCATAGTGAAGGATCAGCGCTTTCCTATTTGCTCAGCTATTCAGCAGGGAAAGTCATGAAAAGGTAAAAGGGGACTCCCAGACAGAATGCTGACTCAGAAGACTGCCTTAGAAGGGAGAAAACTCCCACAGAGTAAAGGCCTTTGGAATTTAATATGACAGCTCCTAAAATATGTAGAAAATGCATATAATGTACAGGCGTCCCCTCAGGGATAAGGGCAATTCCTGACCCTCTCTTCCTCTTGGAACCATCACAAGGGAACAGCTTGGGATGATTTCCAAGGCGGGGGTCTTGACCCACTGCCGTCTAGTCAGACCGTTTAAGTGTTCACACACAATGGAATCACAAAACTGCCCTGGAATTCATTTATGGCATTTCATGGTTGTCTGCTGGGCCCCTTCCAGCATTAAAAGTTGGCTGCCTGGGATACTGCTGACTGTGGGAGACTGAAATAAAAATGATTTCATCCTTTATTCATTAAACAAATATTTATCCAATGTCTACTATGTGTTGGGCACTGTTCCAAGGAAAGAAATACAGAATTGATCAAAAAAAGATGCTGTCCCTGCCCTCATGAAGCTTCTTATATTTTACTGGGTGGGGAGAGAAAAAATTACATGCACAGGTAATGTGAGAGGACAATGGGTAGAGGGAAAAAAGTTAAGAATATATGTGTGTGTCTGAGGGTGATAAGTATTATAAAGAAAAATTAAATAAGAGATTAAGACATTTATAGGGTGCTGGGGGTTGGCTGTTTCTGTTTTACATAGACTGATCACACAAGGCCTCTCTGATAACACGGCATTTTGAGCAGAGCTCAAATGAGGGAACAAGTTGTATGAATATCTGGGAGAAGAGTCCTCCAGGAGAGGGGACAGAGTTCTGGGCTAATTTAAAATATAAGATAGCCAAAAGAGCTCCTTTGTCTTTTTTTTTTTTTTAAGCTTTGCAAAAACACAGATTATTTCAAGCAGGCTGAGTGCAGAGATACGTTTAACATCATCAGAGCAGTTGGAAATGTTTCCCTCTTCTAAGGGTGTATTGGAAGGGCCCATCTCCTCCTAGAGTCAGGTTGGAGCCTCCGACTGATGCCGTGCTAATAGATAGCGCTCAAGAGGACAATTGGGGCACTGCTAGTCTTGACTGGCCTTCTCACAGATATTTAAATATTTGCTGTGGGATGCAAGGAAAAATTAGCAAGAGAACAAAGACCAATCACTACCAAAAGAAACCCAAACTGCATAATTATATCCAAATCTAGAAACACGGTAATTATTTAAATTAACCAGAAAATTGAACTTCACCTCAAGTGGTAAAACTGAAGGTACAGGTTTCTCTTTCTTTTCCCTTTTATGTTGATATCTAATTTCAAATAATCTCTGCATATTTTTACCCAGGGAATCTGGTGTTGAATCTGAGGCTGACCTGGAGTAAAGACTTCTGGCCTAGATAACAGAATGGTTCAGCAGCAGATAACCCTTTAAAAATAAGTAAGCTATAGAAACGTAACAGAAAAAATGTTTGCCCCAAATTCCCACATTTAACATTTTTACTCCCTTTTATGATGGAGGACTTCACAAGCAAAATTCATATTTAAAACACTAGCATGAAAAAACTTAAAAGATTGCTGTTCAGTTCTAGAAAAGCCAAAACTAAACAAGGTGATATTAAGTTTATGGCCAAGTGTGACATGAATATAAAGAATTACCTTCTCTTAGGTCTTTTCTTTGACTTTATTCTAAACACTGTGGGGGGTAAATGACAAATTAAAAACTCACTTCGTAAGAATTTTTTATCTTATATCCTGAGATGAATAGGGCAGGGCTCCAAAGAAGGAGAAAAATATTTTAGATAGTCTATTATCTAGGCAATTAAAGCCCCATTTCCCAAAATGCTCTAGATTGTGGGGGGGAGGGGGGAGTGGGAGACCCACAGTCTAGTTCAGATCAGAGAGTAGGAGATGTACTTAATTTTAATTTGGCTTTGTGAGTAAGATGGGTGACACCATTGCAAAAAGTTGTGTGGATTCTTATCATCCATAGTCCTTCACAGCTGGCCACAAAGGTTAAAGGCTGGCCACACTCTGACCCATCGCACTGTTCATTCATTCTATAGTTACTCATCTCGATGCAGCCTAGTTGTTCTAAGCAGAGTTAACCTGAGGCCAGTGCATTTTATCTAATCCACTGTCAGTATGGAATATTAACTTGGTCAAGCAGAGAGACTCAACAGCTGTTCTTCTCAATAGGTTTTAAGAAGGAACCACCCCATCAACACAAAAAAAGATGACCGCATTAGCACTCTGTCACTGTCTCATCTGCCCACATATCCTTGTCAATCCATTAACCGTTATAGAAAACAGCCATTCACCTAACACTTCCTACTCTCTGGTAGGCTGCTGCAGCGCCCAGCATCCCCTCCAGGAACTCCTGCCCCTTTCATCTCTCAGCATTCTCCAATTACACAAGCTCTGAGAAAGACCTTTTTCTATTTGCAAAGGCATTTTGTTAGCTGAATACCCAGAGAAGTCCATGCCTCTAAATATAAAGACCACCTTTATAAAGTCACCCAAGTCACAAGAAATTTTTAATAACCTGAAGGTTCAAAGAGGGATCTAAGCATGGCCTGGCCTGCCACAGCAAAACTGCCTACTATTTAGAAGCCGCTTAGAAGAAAATAGAAGAAAAAAACAAGCAAAAAAAAAACCAAACCCAAATTTATTAGCCATCTTCTAGCAAAGCAATTATTTTTCTTTCCCCAATACCTTTATTTAAACGTGTTACAGATAACCCTACCAACAATACTCTAAGGCCTCACCGGGCTTAGAAACATAAACAGAAACTGCCCCCTTCTTCCCACCCAAAATCCACATTAAAAAGAGGAAAATGTTCTAGACAGCAGGAGGGATAGGCCATCACCTGATATGCTTCAAGAATAATCCATTAATGTCTTAACATGCCTTTTGCTAACAGAGAAATCTCTTTCTGCTCCATTTCTAAGTGTATGTATATGTATGTGTGAGTGTATGCCTGTGTGTTTGCACAGCATGTGATATTCCCAAACATTTGTTGATAAAGAAGGGAACATATCAATCAGTTACTATTCATTGAGTACAGATCAACTTGCAGTTTTCTCCAAGGCTCCTTCCATAGTAATTGATTAATTAG
This sequence comes from Neomonachus schauinslandi, assembly GCF_002201575.2. Lineage (NCBI taxonomy): Eukaryota > Metazoa > Chordata > Mammalia > Carnivora > Phocidae > Neomonachus > Neomonachus schauinslandi. The sequence goes on along the minus strand of NC_058411.1, from coordinate 31,446,049 downwards.
TTTCTAGTAAATGGCATGCCTGTCTAATTAACTGTATTGACTAGGACAGAAAAACCAGATGGCTCTTCTAGCCTAGATTAGTAACAGCAGAGAGACTGCTATTTAGATCTTACTTCTTCCTGACCTTTTGTCAGAAAGGGGGGAAAAAATGTGATTGAACAATTTCGTGATGTGCTCTTTCAAAGACGATTTCCAGAAAAAGGCTTGCAACTGGTATATAACATTCATATCATTTACACCCAGTACCTGCCACAAATGCCATCCAAAGCAATCAGGGCAATTTTGCTTTGGAAATGGCCAAAGCCATAGGTTCATTTTATCTTATTTGTGGTAGGAGAAATAGAATTCCCTTGGCTCCCAACAAAAAAAAAGCAAATATGCATACCCATAAGACTACCACTATTTTTCGCTCATGTGAAGTTATATGACTCTTGCTTCTTTGGACCACTTGCCATTTCAGCTCCATTAGGCTCCTGGAATTCTTTGGTTTATTAAAATAACCAAGTAGGAAAAATTCTATTAATAAAGAAACATTCCGTAAAGACAGCCAGTAATAGTCAAATAATCAGTAGTAATGTAATGTAAAAATGCTCTAAATCTCCAACAGCTGCTTGTAACAAAGTAGCCCGCATTACTTAAAGATAACTTTTATTTGGCAAAACTCTTTTGGAAAGCTGGGCAAGATGCCGGCAATCAACCCAATGGCCTTCAGCACTGATCTCTCCTCTGTGGGCCTCAGCTGCTGTATGTGGGGCCTGCGCAGTGGAGAGAGGGCATCACTCATTTCAGTCTGCATATGAGTATTTATACTCTTCATTCAAGCAGGGGTCTCCAACCACTCAGAGGAAGAAACATTACTTTCCTTTTGCTCCAAAGTTTGAAGACACCCAAAAAAGAGGCAAATCTCTAAGGAAGATAGGGCAGGTAGAGCAGGAAAGGTTATACTTTGTTCCCTTCATGAATATCTACCGGCAATTTCCTAGTAGAGTCCAGCCTCCGAGCCAGGAACTATACATTAAAGGAAAAGTGTCATGTTGTGTCACCAGATCACATCAATTCCTTTTGTTCCTAAGAAGAAATCAGCTCACCTGTGTTCCTTCTCAGCTAAACACTTATAAACCAGACCATATGTAGCAGGCCTGCTATACTCCAGAACCTTTTAAGCTTTCTAAGCTCTAAAACTGCATCAGTAAATGGACTAAAAGATCTAATCCATGGGTAAAATCTTTTTTTTTTTTTAAGATTTTATTTATTTATTTATTTGAGAGAGAGAGAGAGAGAAACAGCATGAGAGGGGAGAGGGTCAGAGGGAGAAGCAGGCTCCCCGCTGAGCTGGGTGCCTGACGCGGGACTCGATCCCAGGACTCCAGGATCATGACCTGAGCCGAAGGCAGTCGCTTAACCAACTGAGCCACCCAGGTGCCCTCCATGGGTAAAATCTTAATTCAGGATTGCTAACACCCGAAACCTCTAGGCTTCAGGAATTCCACAAACTCTTTAATTTTATATGCAAAATGATGTGCATATGTACATTTTCCTGAAATAAGTGTTCATAGCTTTTAGATTTTCAAAAAGGTTCAGGATTCAAAAAGAGTTAAACATGGTTGATTTAATAAGTTATTTTCATGCTACCTTCTCTCTATAAAATAAAAGCCTCTAAATAATTCACCTAAATAATATATACAACAAGGAATTCCTCTTCCTCATTAGCCCAGGGAAGATGCTACCAGCACTTGCTCTGTAGAACCCAGGCGGCGGCACGTCTATGAGGAAGAGAAGAGAGCACGATCACAAGCTAGAGACTTAGTCTAGTCCTCCTTCTGTGACCGAAGACATCTGCAGTTTCAAACACTATAGGCCTCAGCTTTGCATTGGGGTGAAATCTGTCACTGGGAGGATTCAACATGAAATGAAAGTGCTTCAGAAGCTAAAGGGCTAAAAATATACAAGACAGAAAAGAAAGATGAGGAGAAGAAAATATTAGCCTCAAGTCACAAAGCAAGTCAAAGGATGGACCCCAAGAGTGTGTCTTTATTTCAGATAGAGGAGAACATATGGCATGCCATGCCCTCAGGGAGCTGAAGCTGGACTACATGGAGTTATAAAAAGAGCAAAGTTACAACTTCGCGTGCTTCACTGGCCCGGAGCACCCTTACTGGTGAATGCCGGCACCTCTGCCATACCCATATAACGTCAGCACAGAAAGGCTGAGTGATGATGTAATGTCTGGGGCCAGGCCACGTATTCAAGGCCATTTTGTTGGACTCACAGGGAACAAGTCAGCTCTCCTCTCCAGGGGATAAGTTAGAATGATTTCATTCTCATGATTTTGGGGGCCCTGCCATCTACCAAGTTTAAAAGAAAGACCTGTGTAAGTCATCCCAGTACTCAGACACTCCAATGCTCAGCCCTTTCGAAAAAACGTTATCACACTTTCCCTTTCCTTCCCCATCCCATTTTCAGCAAGAGGTAGGAACTTACAAGGCCAGGCTTTAGGTAAGACCAAAGCAAAAGAAGATTTAAAAATTACCACACCAAGGACGCCTGGGTGGCTCAGTGGGTTAAGCATCTGCCTTCGGCTCAGGTCATGATCCCGGGGTCCTGGGATTGAGCCTGCTTCTTCCTCTGCCTGTGTGCTCGCTCTCATGCGTGCGCTCTCTCTCTCTGACAAATAAATAAATAAAATCTAAAAAAAAAAAAAAATTACCACACTGTCCATTTCCAGGCTACATATACCTGTTAGCCTGACTTACTTCCCAGAAGCCTGAGCTCTGCTGGACTGTCACAATCTAGGGCAAGACCCATTTAAGGAATTGTGAGAGAAAGGGAACAAAAGCTGAGTGCTGCCTTCCAAGTGTGTGCCAGAAGAGCTAGGAGGTGGAAAATTGGCCTTCTTTTTTAACCCTGTTAAGAGACTGGCTCACTGAGTATGCAGAGGGGAGTGTGAAGCTTGGGAGACAGAATGTATCCAGTCAGGCTTCAGGGAGAAAAGGAAACAAAAAAATCCAAGTATGATGGTGATAGCAAGGAGGAGAGCCCTTGGATTCAGGCAGCCTCCAGAGGAAGGGGTGCTATTTTACTGCAAGTTTTTTTTTTTTTTTTTAAGATTTTATTTATTTCAGAGAGAGAAAGCACAAGCGGAGGAGACAGGCGAAGGGAGAAGGAGAAGCAGACTCCCCACTGAGCAGGGAGCCCGATGTGGGGCTCGATCCCAGGACCCCAAGATCATGACCTGAGCTGAAGGCAGACGCTTAACTGACTGAGGCACCCAGGTGCCCCAACTGCAAGATTCCTCACCATACTTTAAGACTAGAAGGTGGGCTGGTTTAAAAAAAAAAAAGTTCAAGGGTGTATTTGGCCTAATTGTTTCTGTTTCTATTCAGCCAATCTGATGTCACTTATGCCACTTTATCTGATGACAGAAGTTATTAAACTTGAATAATAAAAAGATTATACTAGAAATAAACAAACTATGTATTTTTGGCCAAAAGTAGGGAAGAGAGATTGTATATAGGGCTTTCAATGAAAATCTTGGGACCCCTGGCTGGCTCAGTCCGAAGAATGTGCGACTCTTGATCTCAGGGTCAGGAGTTCGAACCCCACATTGGGTGTAGAGATTACTTTAAATAAATTAAAAAAAAAAAAAAGAAAGAAAAAAAGAAAATTTCAAAGAGGTTATTATCTAGCAGTCATGTGTTCTTTTTTTTTTTTTTTTAAAGATTTTATTTATTTGAGAGAGACAGAGAGAGACTGAGCATGAGCAGGGGGGGAGGGCAGAGGGAGAGGGAAAAGCAGACTCCCCACTGAGCACAGAGTGGCAGTCATGTGTCTACCACAGCCTCTGGCACACAGTAGATGTTCAGTAAGTATCTGCTTTCTTATTTTAAAAGACGGGGGGAGAGGAAGGCATAAGTAAGGGTCCAGTAGGAGACAGGAAAAAGAAACTTGTCTCCACTCACCTATGAATTAGTGACAGACCAAGAAACTAAATATGAGAGAAAAATATCCTGCTGAAGCACGGAGGTTTCAAACTGGTGGCTCTTAATGCAGAATAGGTATGATGTACAGATTTATTTTATCCATACAATAAGGTATTAATTTGTCATGATATTTAAAAAAAAATCAGGAGATTTTACACGAAAATCTTGATTTCTGGCTTCACTTGAAAAAATCCAGAGACCCTCATGGCAACAATGGGCTGAAGCTGAGCCAAAGCTTTATTTAGATGTGACTCATTTATATTTAGATGGGGTGGGATCTCTATAGTTGGCCACAGTCACCACCACCCCCACTGATGATTTCTAACACAGTTCACTCATTTTTGCTGCTTGCCTTGCTTCTCCTGGCATCAAGATGTAGAGTGAGAAGGGCTGTAATGTGACTCTTGATCTTGGGGTTGTGAGTTTGAGCCCCCCCCCACCCCGTTGGGTATAGAGATTACTTAAAAATAAAATCTTAAAGGGCGCCTGGGTGGCTCAGCCGTTAAGCGTCTGCCTTCGGCTCAGGTCATGGTTTCAGGATCCTGGGATCGAGCCCCACATCAGGCTCTCTGCTCCGCAGGAAGCCTGCTTCTCCCTCTCCCACTCTCCCTGCTTGTGTTGCCTCTCTCGCTGTGTCTTTCTCTGTCAAATAAATAAATAAAAATTAAAAAAAAAAAAAGATAATGCCTCCCCCCTTTCTTCTTCTTTAAAAAAAAAAAATCTTAAAAAGACAAAGAAAAGGCTCTACTGAGATCTCAAAAATCTGGGTTCCAGTCCTGGCTCAGCTACAAACATGTATATGTCTTGACTTACGTCCCCAACGTCTCTGAGCCTCAGTTTTCTCATCTATAAAAGGAGGGTTATCCAAAATGATCTCTAATAGCTCTATAATTAGAATTCATCTACAATGGTGGCGCTGAGCATATGGAAGACACAAAGTAGGCTCAGCCTATTGCACACTCTATTCCCTGAGTCCAATTTCTTGAAATGTTAATTTCATTTGGAGGCTAAAGAAGTACCTAGTGAACCTAGGATAGTCTAAAAGGAAGTATAGGTTCTCTGGCACAGCATCTGGTCCATTTGTGTGGAAAGACTATCTCACTGTAATTAAAAGCCAGAAGACTGTCTCAGATAGATAGATCACTTAGTGTCTTTCTTGACCATGTTCATTCCTATTATGGAAATTCTCAGATTCCTCCCTGGGATGGTTATCCAGCCCATGACTAAATGAAGAGTTCCAGAGCACAGAGCCTCCAGCTGTGGGTGTTCTCAAAGTATACAAGAACAAGAGCAAATATAAAGACCAGTATAAGGAAAGAGTAGGCTTTGGAATTTGAAAGCAGCAAAAAAGATCCTGCCTGGACTAGTCAAAGACTATACATGTCAGTCCTGCAGATCATACTGTAACCGTGGCACCTGCTGCTTTAGCTCTGAGTGTGGAAAGAGCCGGTAAGTCACCTCTTAGAGACATGTTCTAGCAATGAGACAGTAAGTTTAGCCTCCTGTACAGCACTTACAAAGTATAAGCTCAGTAGGTTATTCTCACTAAAAATCTATTACTTAATTCATCCTCATAAAGTCTCTGGAAGTTGAGCAGGAGAAAACGGTACTTATCAATTCTGATTTATAGTTAGAGAAGCCTTAGGCCTAAAAAACTAAAAACCACACATTGACCAAAGTATTCAAGATTTGCTTCAACAAATATTTATTGCGCTCTCACTGTGTGCCAGGTATTAGAGACAAGGCAATGATGAATTCGCCACACTTCATTTCTTATTCCCTAAGGAGTGAACAAAATAGCCTAACATAAATCTCTGTACTTCCTATTCCCTAGGTTATATACTTCTGATAATCTCTATGGGGACTATGAAAAGACTTGAAAGACTTTACCTCTGAAATGGATCCAAAGTTAGATTCAATGACTTTGCATCCTCCTTCACAGAAAACCAAAAAAACAATCTAGTTTGTCAGAGAGGATACAGTACCCATAGACTTTTCCCATTGGATAAAAAATCACACATAAGGGGTGCCTGGCTGGTTCAGTTGGAAGAGCATATGACTCTTGATCTCAGCAGGGCCATGAGTTCAAGCCCCATGTTGCGTGTAAAGATTACTTAAATATTTTTTTTAAAAACACACATAATAAATTAGTCAAATCTGAATAGAAAAAAATGAAAAGCTATTCAATGGTTTTATCACTATATATAACCTTAAAGACAAAAACAACTACATCTTGGCAATGTACATAACCAGGACAATCACAAAATACCTACTCAGGTTCTGCCTGTGGCAATACCTGTCCCAGTGTATCTGGGCAAAATGGGTATTATAATCCAGGTCAGAGGTTCTCAGTCAGGGGCAATTTTCCCCCAGGGGACATTTGGCAATGTCTAGAGACATTTTTGGTTGTCTGGGGGATGACAGGGGAGACATCACTGGCATCTAGTGGGGACAGGCCAAGGATGCTACTATCTTGAAATGCATAAGAGAACCCCACAAAACAAAGAATTATTCAACCAAAATGTCGATAGTACAGAGGTTAAGAAACCATGGTCTGGGTGTTCTACACATTGGCTAGAGGCCTGTATTCTGGGTCTTTTAAGGGCTCCATGCAGACAGGTTCTGGCTGATAATATAGGAACTGAAAGAAAATTAACATCTATTCTCCTTTACATCTTTCATTGTTCCCTCAGCCCCTGTGTTTCTGGTGATAAAGCCTAATAAACCATTACATTTAGCGCCTGTTTTTTATTGGTCATTGAAATAAGAATCACATGCATAAGACAGTGACAGAAGATAGAAAAATTAACTTAAAAGCAAGGAAGAAAGGCAAGAAGGAAGAAACGAAGGGGGAAAGGGAGGGAGAGGCTTGGTTGTCATTTCTACATCTAAGTGAAACTAAATCAACCAATCTAAAGAGTAGACAATGATCTGTTCTGTTGTGAGTCTGATCATATCTAGAAACAGCTTCTTCCCACCCAAGAAACAAATAGCCTGTAAAAACTAAGTAGTTTCAGGCATTATGGCTTCTTCAAGGAGACATCGCTTATATAACTGAGGCCACCTAGTGGTTTCCAGTGTGGATCACAGCTAAGTAGGCCCTAGGAATCTGCCTTCAACATAAATTCTGAATTTAGATACATATTCTCTATTTACAAAAGGGACATCCCTAGTCTAGACAACTTAAAAGATATTTTCAGTTTCTTTAACATTTAACTCAATTCAACAAGCATTTATTGTGCTCCTACTGCATATACTAGTCTTTAAGCTCTGATATTGGGGAGCATGTAGCAATTCCAGTCTAGGAAGAAAAACCCTAGGTTCTGCCTTCAAAGAGCAGGGTCTTCACAGGTTCCCCAAGAACTGTTTCTTTTATGTCCCTTGCCCACAAATAACTCTAAAGAGGTGAGTACAGCATGTGAGAATTATGTTAAAGATGATGATGAGCCCAAAGAGAACACTAAGCATTAGCAAGAGACTAAGGTCTCTCTTTTTCCAATCTAGATGTGAAATAGCCGAATATTTGTTCTGTTTGAGAAGGGAAAAAAAAAACACCTATGTGTTTATTTCATCAATGCTTGTTTATATTCATCTTTACTCAGCTTGATTACCGAGACCAGTCTAACTGGTCCACTCACTGACACCCACACACCCACTTCAGAACTTCTATGGCCAAGACAGGTGCAAGAATGCCAAGCATGTTTTTTAAACTGCCAGCTCTAAGTCAACATCAGTATCTCAATTCCCAGTGAGACTGTGAAAAGACTGGAAACACAGCTTGGGTTCTCCTTCCCAGTTGTGATGCTGGCAATAAAAAGTAAAAGAGTCAGCATCTGGCTTCCTCTCAAACAAGGCTGCTCAGCCCATCTCATCCAAGAAAAAGGTGCCATCCCAAGGGGCCATTCGGGATATATGTCTCTCGGATGGTACTTAGGGTGTTTCATTCATCATTGTGTTTTATTGATAAACACACACACAAAGTCTCTTTTTTTTGGCAGGCTAATATTCCATGGACTCCCTCCTTTCTTTTGAAATGACACATTCTTAGAACCTTAAAGTCTGTTCACAAACCTGGCAAAGCTAGGCTGCTCAGAACTATACTGTGGCCAGCCTTGGTTCATGGTGTGTGCCTTATATTACTCAATGGAAACTCTGATGAAGAGACTCAATATTATGCTAGAATGTCCAGAGACACTGTGTGCCTCAATTGTTTCTACCTGACACGATGCTAAGGAGAAATAAAGACCAGCACAGAAGGAGCAATCTGAGAGGAAAGCACGAATGTGGGATGCAGGAGACAGAGGGCACCTACCTGGTCACGATCCCCTGCAAAGCAGCAACTTTTCATGGTGCAAGAGTTGAAGTAACCCTGATTGTCAAACTGGAACACAGGCAGGCGGGAGTGGATGTCATAGAGCACAGGGGGCAGGCGACGCCTCAGGGCCAGGAGCTGGGTGCCGTTGCTGTTGAATCGCACGCTCATGGCACTCTGCAGGGACAGATTGCCACCATAGCGCAGGAGAGAACTGGAAGGCAGGAAGCACAGGGATTGGGCATGAGGCAGGCTGGACAAGAGTCTGCAAAATGACCACATTTACTTCTTCCCAAAATGTGTCCAGAATCTCCTGTCAGGCTTCTACATCTGAAAGGTATTTCAGAAGGTAACAATGGGATAAGAATGGCTCCTTGATTTCATTAGAGTAAGTTATCTAACCTATCAGTTCCTCTTTTCAATCTCCAAAAGGTGAATTACCAGTAAACTTACAGGAAATAGAGAACAAAAGCATCATGGAAGAAAAGACGTATTAAAATGATTAGTTTTTATTTCATTTGCCTGAGCCAACTACATAATCAAGTAGCTACTCACACTCACCAAGTCCCTGCGAGGTGAGTCGTGTCCACTCTAACTGGCTAATCATGGATGACATTTAAGGGACATATTTATCCTTGTATTAGAGATACAAAGCACCTTAGCAAGAAAAGCAGATACTTTACTGTTTATTCTGGGTCTATTTTATTTTTTTATTTTATTTATTTGAGAGAGAGAAAGAGAGAGACAGAGCACGAGAGCGGGGAGGGTCAGAGGGAGAAGGAGACTCCCTGCCGGGCAGGGAGCCCCCGATGCTCGATCCCAGGACTCCAGAATCATGACCTGAGCCGAAGGCAGCCGCTTAACCAACTGAGCCACCCAGGAGCCCCGGTATTTTTTTTTTTTTTTTAACAATAATCATTTTATTACTGGGGTGCCTGGGTGGCTCAGTTGGTTAAGCACCTGACTTCAGCTCAGGCCATGATCCCAGGGTCCTGGGATTGGGCCCCTTGTCGGGCTCCCTGCTCAGCGGGAAGCCTGCTTCTCCCTCTGCCCCTCCCCCAACTCATGCTCCTGTGCACTCTCTCTCTCTCTCTCAGATGAATAAATAAAATCTTTTAAAAAATCATTTTATTACTTAAGCATTTATTTTTGAATTTTTAATCTGTTCACAGAAACTTTATATTCTATATGGCATAACCAGACAGTAAATATTAAACAAAAAATTTCAATTAAATGCAGGGCAAGTAGTGTAACAATCAGAAAAGCAAGATGACTTGTTTTCCTATACAATTCCCAACAAGGTTATATGTACTTTGGTTAATATATTTATCTATCTTCACTAGGGAGAGTGATATGCTCTGGTTCATCTACTATTCTTCTGTAGACTCATAATATTCCTAACATTAAAAAAAAAAAAAAACTCAGGGCGCCTGGGTGGCTCAGTTGGTTAAGCGGCTGCCTTCGGCTCAGGTCATGATCCTGGAGTCCCGGGATCGAGTCCCGCATCGGGCTCCCTGCTCAGCAGGGAGTCTGCTTCTCCCTCTGACCCTCACCCCTCTCATGCTCTCTCTCTCATTCTTTCTCTCAAATAAATAAATAAAACCTTTAAAAAAAAAAAAACTCAGTATGATTCCAAATAATTTCCTTTGATGACTCAGAAGATACTTTCAATTTTACAGTGAACCAGGATGGCCATGAACATTAACAATTATATAGTACTAAGTAAAAAAGGGTGCATATCTATGTGTATATCTTTCAGTAATTAGTACCCTTGATTAGCTAGACTCCATTTTATTATGAAGGGATGAACTACTCACTGACCACATCATAACCAACTTCTTTTGTGTTCTGGGTTCAATTCCTGGGGCACTGAATTACTGGTAGGAAAGTGAGGTTAAGTATAGACACTGGGAGTGGTACAGAAATTCATGTGACATCAAAACTACAAACTCATTTTGCCTCACACAGACATTGTTGTCCTAATAATCCTAGTAGTTTTAGGAAAAAACAGTTTATAAATTCCAGGGAATCACAGAGCTGGAAAGGGCCTTGAGAGACCTAAATTAGAGCCTGGCAGATTCATCTGAACATTTTTACGGAAGTTTTAATAGCATTTTACCAAGTGAAAGCTTAAAAGAGCTATATACTACCAGAAGAGATTTAATATTGAATGAAGACAACACATTTTCTTTTTTTGGCATGAGCGTGATGGGTAAGATTAAGAGGACAGGAAAGGAGATATCCCGTGGGAAAAGGAGCCCCTGGAACCACGTACAAAGGCAGCTGCCAACCTGGCCTAGTCATCAAAACCATCTATATCCCCACTAGCGTGGGTCAGTGCTGTGTCTTCCAGAGCAGTCTTCTCTCTAGAGGGAGGCATGCCCTGGTACGTGGCAACAAGGCTTGGGGCCAAACAGGCTTTAATCCTTTTAGGATTGAAAAGAGAGAAAAGACTTAGGAAACGGACCCTAGTACTCCAAACATCAAGGAGAAGGCTGGTAGCCCTGCAGACCCCAAGTAATAATCTCTGCAAAAAAAATGTTCTTATAATGGTCCTAAACAGAGGCCACGCTCACTCACATACAGAGAATGAATGACAGGGCTGTTAGAGTCCAGGCATTTCCTTTACAGTGTGCCCTAGCTGCCACAGGCATGTGGTGTTATCTAAACACTGAGCTCGAAAACAATGAGAGGCTTTCAATCTAACATCAGCATGGAGTGTACAAATAAACCACCATCTGTAGGACTGGAGAGGAGCTGGGGGTGGAAACAAGATTGAATAAAAAGAAACTTGGCCAGCCCCACCAGCAACAGCATCAGGGATTTGCATCAGCTCCAGCATCCCTGACAGGACGGCTGGGGCCTCTGGCCAACGCTCGTTCCATCGGTTAACAGGAACTTCCTCTGCTGATTCTAGTCAGACCTGTAGAAGTCTACTCAGGACAGGCATCGAGCCCATCCCACCCCCACTGGAGCTCCCTGACCTATGTCTGCATTCTAGCCACTCTACAGAGGCCTGTTTGTGTGCTCTAGGAGAGTCACTAACTTCTCTTGCCTGTGCTTCTGGGCAGGGAACTCCTTTCTCTCACACAGAGGGTAGGTATGTAGAACTCGCTCCTCGAGTGTTTGGGGGTGCCAGCTAAAGAGCAGCAGCTGCTAAAACGGAATACTTCTTGTCTGGGCACAAAATTCAATTCCTTCCAGAGGGCAGAATGATACCCGAAATCCAGAAAGTGAACTATGTTAACCATGATTTCTCAGCAGGGGTTCTACGGTTGGCTCTTCCTGATGCAAATGGTAAGGGTGATCCAGTTCATTAGGAAGAAAAAGCTTAGAAGCAGTTTGCCCTCACAGTCAAGATATAAAGACTATGTCAAAGATGCTATAGTTTAAGGTTCCAAATGTAATGTGCCTGAGAAATCATCTGGGACTCTTTAAAAATGTGGATCCACCCCCAGATATTCTAATTCAATCTGGGAAGTGGGCCCAGGAATCTGAATTTAACAACCCCAATTAATTCTGATGCATGTGACTTTCTAACCACTTTGAGAAACATGGTTCCATTTTGGGATTTTGGGGGAGAGGAAGCAGGAAGAGACAGGAGAGTGGGGCCAGGGGGAAAAAAAGGTGGAGAGAAGGCAGATTACCAGAGGTTCAACAAAAAACAACACAATATGGCACTTTTTACAGCCCCATGTCTATTAGCAGAAAGGACTCTAATTCCTTTTAAAAAATCAGAGTTCCTCTCTACCAACAATGCCTGAAATGTCTTTTTCCTGTCATCAATACATTCCCCAAAGGAGAAGTTTCCCATTTCCTCTTGGAGAACTGAGGGAAGACTGCCTCAATCTTTTTTTTTTTTTTTTTAAAGATTTTATTTATTTATTTGACAGAGAGAGAGAGGGACAGTGAGAGAGGGAATACAAGCAGGCGGAGTGGGAGAGGGAGAAGCAGGCTTCCCGCTGAGCAGGGAGCCCGATGCGGGACTCTATCCCAGGACCCTGGGATCATGACCTGAGCCGAAGGCAGACGCTTAACCGACTGAGCCACCCAGGCGTCCCGAGACTGCCTCAATCTTTTGGAGATGATGGAGATTGAGGTCACTATCCCCCCTCTTCAGAGAAATGGCCACCATTACGCACCCAGACAAGATGAGCAGTATCTTGAAAGAATGAGCAACAAGTTAAGATGAATTCAACTCAAAATATCCCTATTTAGAAAAAGAAAAGCAATAAATCTATTCCCAACCTATCTTCAACAAATGATCTGTCATAAAATGCAACAAGAATGGGGTAGGAGGTAATCCAAGGGTCAGCATGTAAAAGATCCAGGACGAAAAGCAAGAGAACCACAGAACAACAGGAAAATATTTCTCACTAGTGTGGTCTCCTGGATTTTTCCTTTTTTGCTCCCTCCCACCCCCAGTATTCAAATGGATTTCTTTATTGCTCTGGCAGAGTAAAAAGAACATTTTTAAAAGTACTTGGCCAAGGCTAAGGCCTTGGAATAGAAGAGAAACAGGCTAAGGCTGTTTCCAAGGAAAGTAACTGGGAGTATCATGTTCAACACAAGACAGGGCATTGATAACGTTTCCAAGATCAGATTCCACAAACCTAGATTTCCATAAATCCATGACTAAGTAATTCATCCGATGGTACCAACATGATTTACCAATGCCCACCAGCATAAACTTCCTTACAGTTTCTAAGTGAAAGCTTTAATAACACCCATGAAATACATTGTTATTCCAAATCACAGACATCAGACTTGGTATTGTATAACCAGAGTGGCAAAATCAAGGTCCTATATAGGTGGGGGGAAATCTCTTCCTCCCCTCCAGTTTCTGCTGTAGAATGGGATGACCTATAGGAATAAAGGACATTTTGTACTTGCACAACCCATAGAATATGACAAATCCTAGAGAACACCAGAATTAGGTAGAGAGCAAACAAGTTCAGGGAGTCACAGCCCACATCAATCCTATTTAAGTGTGTTCAGCGTCCCAATAATCCCTTAACCATTTCTTTTATGTGAGTTGGCAGGAGAACCTGGGCTTTCTCTTTTGTTCTTTCTACACAATCCTCAGTTCCAAGATTGAGACTTCTCTAGAGGAAGCCAGAACTATTAGACCACTAGTATGAGAAAGATACGTTGTGATCTGTGTCTAAACAAACTCACTTTCCTCAGAACATGATTTTTTGCCAAACCTCTCTGGCTTGAAATATAGATATAGGTTCAGTGTACCTGGTAAAATTTCCTTCCCTTCTTGAACATCCAGAAATTTAAGTTTGACTGAAGTTGGCAAAAGGGCTTGATAAATTTCTGATAAAGAGATCTTTGGAATAGGGGTGCCTGGCTGGCTCAGTCAGTAGAGCATGCAACTCTTGATCTTGTGGTTGTGGGTTTGAGCCCCACAGTGGGTATAGAGATTACTTAAAAATAAAATCTTTTAAAAAAGAGAGAGAAATCTTTAGATGATCAAATGGCGTATCTAGTCCTCCCAAAAAGCAAACGCGGATGGCAGGCATTGTAGTGTTTCTCATCATCTTCCAGAAGAGGGACATACCCAAAGTTGAAGTGATCTGGAATCTAAATTTTTGTGTTTGGTCCAGAGATCCCGAAAGCCACACAGAACCAAACAAGATCTCAAAATAAATTAAGAGGCACTGCCATAATCATAAGATTTGTTGTAGGACACTCATGAATTTCCCTTAGAACTAAGGACTCAAAATTTAGTCATCTCAATTCATCAGATGGCTTGGCTTACTCAGAATCCCCCTTCTTCTCAAGCTGCAGAAAATAAAGAAGGGTTTCATAAGCAGTCATTTAATCTTCACCTTACAACTACTCCTGGTCCTACCTTCTGACAGATTTACATTAGCATCAGCCCTGACCTCACAGTATATAAAACTGGAGAGGGAGAGTTTAACGAACAGTGGCTGGCAAGAGGGAGGAAAAAGCAAGGGCAAGAGGGAGACTGGGATGGCAGTTGCTACAGCAACAGTAACTGCTGCAGGAGGGGGTGGGAATATATGCAGGTAAACAGGCAGTCCCCGATGGCAGGAGAGGAAGCTGGGTCGGTGCACTAACTGTTAGGGTGCAAGACCACAAAGCTGGAGGAATGTTAAAGAGGAAAGAGGCAAAGTCTGGAAAAAATCCTAAGCAAAAGAGGGTCTGAAAACAAAAATCACAATTTGTTACCTTCTAGGAAGAACTACTATGCAAACAGTTGAAAACAAGAGACAACAGGGGTGCAAAGGAAAGGGAGAGAAGGCCAACCTGCTGACTGATGAGACACGAAACAGGAAGCCAGCCTGTTTCTCATAGGAGCCGCTCGCTGAGATGTATCCAAACACCAAAGTCCCCTCTAGTTGGCAGTAACATGAGTGTCTTAGAATAATGGCTTTGAAACTTTTTTTTTATAGCAACCCTTTGTAAAGTACATTTTATACTGCATTCCAGTACACCCACATTTTTAGCATAAATTCATTAAACAATACTTACCACCTACTATAATGCTATGCACTAATTTTCTATTCTATATTTTTTTATTTAATAAATACTTGTAACCATCTAAATTGATTTCATGGCCTACAGAATTATTGAAAGAGCTTCCTACCTTAGCTCCCTTGCTTCCACTCTTGCCCCATGCTTCATTTATCCTGAATAACACAGCCAGAGGGATGCTGAACCATGAGTCAGAACACATCACTCCTTTGCTAAAGATCCTCCAGTGGCTCCCCATTTACATCAAAGTAAAAACCAAATTCCTTAGGACACCAATAAAGCCCTAGACAACCACCTCCCGATCCCTGTATCTCTGACCCCACCTCTTAGCACTCTTCCTACCTTACTCTACTTCAGCCACATGATGCCTCCTTACTGATCCCAGAACAAGTCAAGCATGCTTCTGCTTCAGGGTCTGCATTTGCAAATCCTGCAGTCCAGAATGTTCCTCTCCAGATATGTCCATGACTCATTCACTTACCTCTTTATTCAGGTATCCTCCTCAATCAGGCCCTTTCTGATACCCTGTGCAAAAATCCAAGCTCCCCAATTGCCTGCTTTATTTTTCCCTAGTACATCAATCACCATCTTACATACCATATATTTTTATGTATTTACTTTGTTTCTTATTTGTCTTTTCCCACTAGACTACTAGCTTTTATATCTTTTCCCCATATATCCCAAGTGCTTAAATAGTGCCAGACACCTCACAGTCATTTAATAAATAGCTGCTGAATGAATGATCTAATGGATCATGAGAAGCAGTTTGAAAAACCCTGACTTTGGGGCACCTGGGTGGCTCAGTTGGTTGGGCGACTGCCTTCAGCTCAGGTCATGATCCTGGAGTCCGGGGATCAAGTCCCGCATTGGGCTCCCTGCTCAATGGGGAGTCTGCTTCTCCCTCTCCCACTCCCCCGTCTTGTGCTCTCTCTCTCTCAAATAAATAAATAAAATCTTAAAAAAAAAAAAAGAAAAGAAAAACCCTGACTTCAAACATTAAAAAGGAAAATGGGCTCCACCACCCAATCTGAGAGGCAAGCCTCAAAGCAGCATAAAATTGGAGAAATAGCAAGAGGCAGAGCGCCTGGGTGGTTCAATCGGTTAATCGTCTGCCTTCGGCTCAGGTCATGATCCCAGACACTGGGATCAAGTCCCACATCTGCTCCCTGCTCAGTGGAGTCTGCTTATCCCTCTCCCTCTGCCCCTTCCCCCTGCTCGTGTGTCCTCTCTCTCTCGATCTCAAATAAATAAAATCTTTTAATAATTAATTAGTTAGTTAATTAATTAATTAAAATAGCAAGAGGCTTGGAGATCATCTAAGTCGAAGTCCTCCTGGACACGCAAAGAACCGGCCCAACTTGCCAATGACCACCCAGGTTACCCCGTCTTTGTGTCACCACACATACTTCAAGTAAGTTAAATTCATCTACCTGCCAATAAGTGGCCAACAAGAAGGAAGAGTTTAGGGGGTAGGAAGGTATCTTAATTATATCTTGTACTTTAAAGTGAGGTTCTAATATTTGAAGAACAAAAAGAAAATTAATAATTACATTTGGGGAAGTCAAGTTAAAGAAAATTCACCTGTCAGGTTTCAGAAAGTGAAATTTTGAATTTCAGGTTTTGAATCTACGCCCTATGCTATTATATTTATGAATAGATAGTGATAAACATTCAGACTGATGGATGTACAAAGACCAACAAGAAGATATATAAATTAGACTATAGGATTTAGGTAATTTTTATTTTTTATGCCTTTCATTTTTTTTTTCTGTTTTTCTACAATAAACATGAATTTTTCCTGTAATCAGTAGAAAATGTTATTTTAAAATACCATCTCATACACAGATCCTTTTATCTTTATTTTTTTTTAAGATTTTATTTATTTATTTGAGAGTGAGAGCGCACAAGTGGGGGAGTGGCAGAGGGAGAGGGAGAAGCAGGGTCCCTGCTGAGCAGCGAGCCTGATGCAGGGCTTGATTCCAGGACCCCGAGATCTGGCAGATGCTTAACCGACCGAGCCACCCAGGTGCCCATACACAGATCCTTTTTAACTAGGAGACAGTTTGAGACAGCTTTTAACTAGGAAGACAGCTTTGAGAAAAGTACAAGAGTAGGGAATTTAAAGAGCCTCTTAATGAAAACTTCAAATAATATGCTGTCCCATAGGATTCTGGTACAGATGCTAAGTCTGAAATTAAATCATTAGTTTAAGTTCCGTGATAGTCCAACAAAAATTTTCAGAGTCCTCTGAAAACTGCAGTGTCCCTTACCATCTTTCTCAATGAGAGCAAATACCCCTCCTTTGATAGGTTTCTAAGTACTAAACAGCCTACCTTGGTTAGCACTGAACACAGTCATCAAGTTAGGTCTGAAACTACACTCAGTTTGACTTCTTTCTGCAGATCCTCCATCCCACTTCCAAAGCACCCATAAATAAATGGCAAGGTCATATTATTAGAATAAAAAACAGATTCCAAACAGTATTTTATGCAGAATCCAGAAACATTTGCAATGTCCTTGGAAAGTCTTCCATACATGGGTAAATTCATGAGTAAACGAAGCCAAAATGATTAGAGTGTACCGAGAAGTCTCTATCTAAAATATGTGACTCACAACAGATAAAACATAAATGATCAAACCTGTTATCACAAAATAAAAAGGTCAAACTATGAAGAATTCACTGAAGGAATTAAATCACAACAGATAACCTTAAAGGACCAACAAGTTCATTAAATTTAGTTTACAAAATGTTTGTGTGTAACACTGTATCATCTAATCCTTACAATAATTCTATGAGGTGGACAGTGGGGATAACATTATTATTCTCATTTGGAGGAAACCAAGGTCCTGAGCAGTTACATGATTTGGTCCTGAGCACACAAAAGATAAGCAGCAGATACAGGACCAGCAAATTTTTCTGCTTCTTAGCTCAACAAGATTTCACAGAGGGGTGCCTGGGTGGCGCAGTTGGTTAAGTGTCAGACTCTTGGTTTCGGCTCAGGTCATGATATCAGGATCGTGAGATCGAGCCCCATGTGGGGCTACACGCTCAGCGCAGAGTCTGCCTGAGTTTCTCTCTCCCTCTCCCTCTGCCCCTCCTACCTCTCTCTCAAATAAATAAATAAATATTAAAAATAAATAAATTGCGAGCAATATACAAGCCGGCCATATTAGAGAGATGGAAATAAAGTTTCCTTAATGTTGTAATAAATAAATAATAAATACATTGCAAAACAAAAAACAAGATTTCACAGAATACATGGAGGAGATGGATTATTCCACCCAACCAAGAGAATAGTATCAGATGACAATGCATCAAGACCAGAAGGATTCATCTAAGTCATTCACTTCACACACTTTCCTATAGTTCATTAACTCATTTACTCATGCATGCATTTACTGAATAAACACTTATTGAATACCTGCTAACTACTTTAGATACTGTACTAGGCCAATAGATTCAAAAATGAAATAAGATAAAGGAGGCACCCTCAAGAACCAATTAGGGACAAGGAAACCAAAAGTTTCCTTCTATAACGTGAATAGTGTGGTAATAAGGGGAACATGTGCAATGAGAGACATAGGAAGAATATCTACCCTCCACTGAAGAAACAGGGGTGGGAATGGTTACAAACGACTTCCTACAAGAAAAATCAAAGCTAACTCAACAGAATGAGTCAGAGAGTTGACTCAAATTCTTAACTGGCAAAAGAAATGAGATAAATCCAGGTATATTAATATATGGGTAAATTTCCAACACATACTTACGAGTGAAAAACATACATGCATACAGAGACAATGCCATATGTTTTCTATGGGTACATATATAAGCATATAAAAGCAAAAAAAGGGGGGTTCTGGAAGCATATACTACAAACTCCTAATACTCATTACCCCCAGGGGAGGGGGCAGGGGACCAGGACTGGAAGAAGAAGTAGTCGGATGGGACTTCAGCTTTATTGAAAGTTTTAAAAGGAGAACGTTAAGACGGAGTTCGTATCTTTTTAACTTTTAATTTTGAAGTAATTACAGATTCAGAGGAAGCTGCAAAGAAACATACAAGAAGGTCCTTTGCACCCTTTATCCAGCCTCTCCCAGTGTTACCATCTTACATAACAACAGTACAATATTGGAACCAGGAAATTTACATTGGTACAATCTACAGAGCTTATTCAGATTTTGTCAGTTATACATGCACTCGTTTGTGTGTGTGCATGTTTGTAGCTCTATGCAATTATATCACATGCACAGCTTCATGCAACCACTACAATTAAGATACTTACGTGTACTATCATAAGACCCCCTCATGCTACCCTTGTACAGCCACATTCATCCCCACTCTATCCCCACTGCTAACACCCAGCAACCACGAATCTGTTTTCCATCTCTTCAAATAAATTAGCTTGTGAATGTTATGTACATGGAATCATGCAGTATGTATCCTTTGAGATTGGCAAATTCGTTTTTAATTTATAAAGGAACTACCAAACTATGTTCCAGAGTGGCTGGACTATTATTCCCACGAGCACTGTAGGAGTGATCCAATTTCTCCACATCTTCACTAGCACTACTTGTATTTTAAAAAGCCAAACTAAGAAGTCGGTCAATGTATTTTAAAACAAAAGGAGAGATAAAACTAGACATTTTTAGCTTCCTTATTGATATACCTAACACCATCTACGAAATATTTTTGTAACCAAAAAAAAACAAAAAACAAAAACAACCACCCACAAAACCCTGAATCAGTTCAAGCCCCTAAATCTAAAACCAATTTATAGGAAAAAATGGGTCAGAAGGAACATGCTAAATGACAGTATAAAAATGCAATCACTATCATCTAAAATGTGAGAAATTCCATAAGATAAATAATACAGTTTCTTTAACAAATAGATTTGCAAGGAAAAAAAGTGAAAGGCAAGAATACTTACAGATTAAAAGAGACTCAGAAGCCATATTAACTAATTGCTTTGTATGAACCCTATCTAAATCCTGATTCATTTGTAGCATTCATGAATCAATTAAGGAAATTCTTTTTTAAGATTTTATTTTATTTTATTTATTTTTTTTTTTTTAAAGATTTTTATTTATTTATTTGAGAGAGAGAATGAGATAGAGAGCATGAGAGGGAGGAGGGTCAGAGGGAGAAGCAGACTCCCTGCCGAGCAGGGAGCCCGATGCGGGACTCGATCCCGGGACTCCAGGATCATGACCTGAGCCGAAGGCAGTCGCTTAACCAACTGAGCCACCCAGGCACCCTTTAAGATTTTATTTTTAAGTAATCTCCATACCCAACGTGGGGCTCAAACTCATAATCCCGAAACCAAGAGTTACATGCTCTACCAAATGAACCAGCCAGGCGCCCCAACAATTAAGGAAATTTAAATACTAATTAAATAGATGCAATGATATTAAGAAGTTATTGGTATTTTTTAGGTGTGATAATATTGGGATTATGTTTTTTAAAAGAATGATCTTGGGGCGCCTGGGTGGCTCAGTTGGTTAAGCGACTGCCTTCGGCTCAGGTCATGATCCTGGAGTCCCGGGATCGAGTCCCACATCGGGCTCCCTGCTCAGCGGGGAGTCTGCTTCTCCCTCTGACCCTCCTCCCTCTCATGCCCTCTGTCTCTCATTCTCTCTGTCTCAACTAAATAAATAAAATCTTTAAAAAAAATAAATAAAAGAATTATCTTTTTATGGAAAGTAATTTGGCAGTTCCTCAAAAAGTTTAACATAGGATTACCATATGACCCAGCAATTCCACTCCTAGGTATATACCTGAAAGAACTGAAAACAGGTACTCCAAACAAATACTTATTCATGAATGTTAATAGTAGCACTATTCATAATACCAAAAAGTTTATACAACTTAAATGTGTATCAATGGGTGATTAACAAAATGTGGTATATCCATACAATAGAATATTATCCAGCCATAAAAAGGAATGAAGTACTGATACATGCTACAATGTGGATGAATCTCAAAAACCATGATGGTAAGTAAAAGAAGCCAGACCAAAGGTCACATAGTGTATGAAATATCTGGAACAGGTAAATCCATAGAGACAGAAAGCAGATCGATGGTAGCCAGAAGCTACCAAGAGAAAAGTATTCTGGGGAGTCATGGCATAAAGGGTATGAGTTTTACTTTAGGATGATGAAAATGTTTTGGAACTAGATAGAGGTGGTAGTTGTAAAACATTGTGGATGTGCTACATGCTGCTGACTTTTTCACTTTAAAATGGTTAATTTTACATTATGTGAATTTTACCTCAATTTAAAAAAGAATTATCTTTCAGAGATACATATTATTTACAGAGAAATGATATAATGTTATGGAAATCGATTCAAAATAATTGGGAAGGGAGGTCACAGATGAGGAATAAATGAAACAAGATTGTCCATGGGTTAATTACTGAAGCTGAGTGATAGGTATATTAGAACTCATTTTATTATTATTTAGATCTAAAATTTTTTTACCATAAAAAGTTTTTTTAAAAAGAGGAAAGTCAAGATTTGATTTTACAACAAGAAAGTCCACTTGATTTAGGGATTTGACATCACTTCCTTCTGAATAGCAAGACTTGAGGAATATTAAAGGAAGAATATGAACTGGTACATGCTTTCAGAACTCCCATCCATTCACGAGACATTCCCCAGATATTCTGAAGTCTCTTGTTATAAAAGGCACATTTGTGCTTGTGCAAAGGAATGGACATGGGGAAGCTCTGGTCTAAAGTTCAAGTCCAAAGACCCTGGATCAGAATGAACACAGAAATAAATTCAACACGGACCTTTTAATAACCACAGCTCCCATCTTGCAGGATATGCAAAGTTGCTAAACCATCTGGAATATCTGTTGCAAATGGCAGATTCACAGGTCCTGCCTCAGGTCTTAACAATTCAATCTCTGGATCTGTGCTCCAGGAAGGAGCATTTTAACAAGATTCCCAGGTGATTCTGATGCCCTCTAAAGTTTGAGAACCTCTGGGTTAGGATACCACGGCCCTGGTGTGTTCCAACAGACAAAGCTGATTCTAGAGCTCCACCTCGTGGCCTAGACAGCAACTTCACCAGAATCCCTAGTTTCCCCACAGAACTCTGACAGGCAGTCAAAACCCAGGAAGAACCCTTCCAACCTTCCCTAGGAATTTATTCCTACAACATTTTGATCCATGCCATTACACTCAAGGAATTAACAGGTCCAGAAAACATTACAGAAAGCTTGCTTTGAAAATACAGACTATTTGGGAATAAGTATAAAACTGCATTCATTCAATATTTACTGAAGGTACACAATAGTCTAAGTGCTGTGCTAGGCTCTGGAGATTAGAGAAAATAAAACATGGCCCTGTCCTTAAAAATCCATAGGAAAACATGACACGTAATAGTACAGATCAGGACAAGCACTTCATTTCTGAGAAGCAATTCCTGGGTACTGGGAAGGAAATAAAAAATATAATACTGGTCTAGCTGGAGATAAACCCTCATATTAAAAGATCACTAATGATGGCAAAAGCAGCAACTGAGCCAAGGAACATGCATGCCACAGACCGTAAGTACTTTACAGAGACTCTGAGTAGAGATCCCTTCCTGTAGAAGAGAAAGCTTCATTCATTGGCACATATTCTGTGCCCAAACTGCTAGGTGCCAGGGACACAGTGAGTAAAGGAAGCTTTTTTCCCCCTTCTTTTCAGAGTACCATTCATTCATTCATTCATTCATTTGTGTGTATGTATGTATTTATTATGTTCAATTAGCCAGCGTATAGTACATCATTAGTTTTTTTATTATGTTCAGTTATCATTAGTTTTTGATGTAGTGTTCAATGATTCATTAGTTGCGCATTAACACCCAATGCTTAAGAATATGTAACAGGGGGTTCCTGGGTGGCTCAGTCGGTTAAACGTCTGCCTTCGGCTCAGATCATGATCCCAGGGTCCTGGGATTGAGCCCTGAGTCAGGTTCCCTGCTCAGTGGGGAGTCTGCTTCTCCTTCTCCCTCTGCCCCTCTCCCCTGCTCGCGCGCTCTCTCTCTCTCGCTCTCTCTCAAATAAATAAAATCTTAAAAAAAAAAAAGTATGTAACAGGGAGCAAGGATGCTTTTCCTGATGAGTTACCGTTTGATTGTGGACCTTGAAAGGTAACTAAAATTTGGATAGACAAAGAGAAGCAAGAAAGTAAGAGAAATCCTCCTCTATGTCTGTTTGTATTTGGAAGAGAGTATAAGGGGAGAGAGTACAAGGGGAGAGAGAAGGGACACTGGCACCAGAGAAGGAGCAGATTGCTTGCTGAAAGAGTTATTTTATCCAGTAAAGTAGGTCATATATTCATTCCAAAAAACATTTTCTTAGAGCATCCGACATATAGGTTCTGGGCATATGGCCATGAACAAAGATAACAAGAATCCACTACAGCCCCCAGGTAGGGGAATGGCAAGAGTGATGTTTAAGGATATGTGCTATATGGCAGAAGCAAGAGGCAAGTTAAGAAGCCAGTGCCAGTCCCTTCTGGAAATAGTGCTATGGGCCTGAGATGGAGCCGAGGCTTTCAGAACTGAAAATAGTGGCCAGGCACTAACACGCAGCAAGGCTGGGTATGGCAGAGGGACAGAGAGACAGAAGAGGAAAATGGGACTCTGGGATTGGGCCAGGATGACTGTGGGAGTGACAGTGACATTGATAAAAACAAACAAGAAAGGAATACAGTTCTAGGGAGAAAACATGCATTTATTACAGGTTTTGGTGGATGGAACACTTATCTGAGTATGGTATATGTATGTAAAGATGGGTGAGTGGGGAGTCAAACAGAGAAAGACATGTATCATATGACCTCACTGATATGAGGAATTCTTAATCGCAGGAAACAAACTGAGGGTTGCTGGAGTGGGGGGTGGGGTGGGAGGGATGGGGTGACTGGGTGATAGACACTGGGGAGGGTATGTGCTCTGGTAAGCGCTGTGAATTGTGCAAGACTGTTGAATCTCAGATCTGTACCTCTGAAACAAATAATGCAATATACGTTAAGAAAAAAAAGAAGAAGAAGAAGAAGAAGGTAGCAGGAGGGGAAGAATGAAGGGGGGGAAATCGGAGGGGTAGATGAACCATGAGAGACGATGGACTCTGAAAAACAAACTGAGGGTTCTAGAGGGGAGGGGGGTGGGAGGATGGGTTAGCCTGGTGGTGGGTATTGAGGAGGGCACGTTCTGCATGGAGCACTGGGTGTTATGCACAAACAATGAATCATGGAACACTACATCTAAAACTAATGATGTAATGTATGGGGATTAACATAAGAATAAAAAAAATTAAAAAAAAAAAAAGATGGGTGAGTGGGGGAAGAAAGAAAAAAAAAGGAGTGGCTGACCATAAAGCATGTCCCCCAATTAGAGCTAATCATTCTGACAACTAAACTCCAATGGTCCCCAGCTTTCCTCTTGCAGTTTTCTACAACACCATCCAAACTACTGGGTCCTCCTGACTCTCCTCTCCCCCTCTTTAGTCCCTTCAAATCATTCCCTCAAGAACTGGTAATATTGCTACAACCACTGGAATCACAGGGAAGGCAAATACCCATGTGAAGATAATAGTGATCTTGGAATTTTTAAATGTATTTTAAATACATTAAATAGGGATGCCTGGGTGGCTCAGTCAGTTAAACGTCTGCCTTCCGCTCAGGTCATGATCCCAGATTCCTGGGATCGAGTCCCGCATCAGGCGCCCTGCTCAGTGGGGAGCCTGCTTCTCCCTCTGCCTGCCACTCCCCCTTCTTGTGTGCCCTTGCTCTTGCTCTGACAAATAGATATAATTTAAATAAATAAATACATTATATACACTTTAAATAAGAAAGTGCACTAATTCTAAGTATATAGCTCAATAATTTTTTTACTAAAGTATATATCCATGAAACTACCACCCAGATATAAAACCGTGGAAGCTTCCCTCATGTCTCCCTAAGTCAATACCCTTCCCAAATGTCACCACTATTCTGACTTCTACAACTGCCTGTTCCTGAACATCATACACTTTTGCATCTATCTGGCTGCTTTCATTCAACATTATGACTGTGAGATTCAGCCACATCCAAGTGTGTACCTATAGTTCATTCTTTTCATGTCTATGTGCTATTCCACTGTATGGCTATTCTGCAGTTTATTTATCCATTCTCCTTCAATGGTCATTTGTGTTGTTTCCAGCTTTTGGCTATTATGAATAAAGCATCTGTGAATATTACTGTACACATCTTTGGTGGAAGTCCATACTCATTTCTCTTAGATATACCTAAGGGTGAGATTGCTGAGTCATGGAGTCACATGTTGAGTTTTAGCAGATGTTAACAAAGAGTTTTCCCAAGTGGTTGTACCAATTTACCCTCACCTAAAATGTATGAGAATTTCAGTTGCTCCACACCCTTGTACAACTTGGTACTATCAGTCTCTTTAATTTGAACCATTCAGGATGTATAGTGATAACTTACTGTGGTTTTAATTTGCACTGCCCTCAGGAGTAATGAAACTCAATACCTTTCAAATGTTTATTAGCTATTTGGTATATCTTCTTTTGTGCAGCACCTATCCAACATTTCTGCTCATTTTAAAAGTTTTCTTTTACTTACTGATTTACAGTTCTATTAGGATAGATTCTATAGATAGGAATTCTTGTTCAATACATGTATGATGAATAATTTTTTCCCAGATCATGGCTTGTCTTTTGGCTCATCTTTTCACTTCACAGTGTCTTTGATGAACCAAAGTTCTTAATGTGAATGAAATCCAATTTATCATCTTTTTTCTTTCATGTAGAGTGCATTTTGGGTCATGTTTTAGAAATCTTTGTCTAGGGGCGCCTGGGTGGCTCAGTCATTAAGCGTCTGCCTTGGGCTCAGGTCATGATCCCAGCGTCCTGGGATCGAGCCCCACATCGGGCTCCCTGCTCAGCGGGAAGCCTGCTTCTCCCTTTCCCACTCCCCCTGCTTGTGTTCCCTCTCTCATGTCTCTCTCTCTGTCAAATAAATAAATTAAATCTTTAAAAAAAAAAAAAAAAGAAAGAAAGAAAGAAATCTTTGTCTACCCTAATGGCCTTGCATTCTGGTCTGGACAGCCTCATTCTTTAAAGTTTCAACAAGCATCAGAGCATGAGCAACTTTTCCAGCCTCTGAAGCTGTACCCTGAGCTCCATAATAGTATAAGCAACCCTCAAAATGCAATGTGGTGGAGATGGTCTGGTTTGCTCAGAAGGCAAGGATTTACACTTAATTTGGTCTCTACAGAAGAAGGATTGACAGAGGCCCTGCAAAACAGACATCTAACCTAGAGGCCCCCAAAGCCAGGTGAGGTCCTGAGAGCAATTCCTTTTTGATAGTAGGAATTTGCACTCATTGCCCATTTTCAGATGTGTCATTTACACACCACGTGAAAGCACCATCTTATAAGGTAAGTCTTTACAGAATTCCTGGCTTGCCCTAGTTTGATGGTTGAGTGGGAAAGAATCACTCTATTATCCTTGTCAAAGCAAGACTATTACCTGTCATAGAACTTACAGTTTCTGACAGAAAGTGACAGAAATTAAAGATATGAGAAGGGAGAGAGGTGGTGAGTGAGCAGTCAGCTGAAACAGGGAATGAAAAGGGTGAGACAAGCAGAGTAACAGCAGGGGAATCTTTACTTTTTCTGAACTCCCTCGATGTTAGAGGATGGCAGATCTGAAACCTGTTCAGAGGCCACTGCACCAGTCCAAGCAAGACATTAACTGGGATGTTGGCAGTGACAAAGAACAGGATGGTTGTAAAAAGACATCAGTAGAAATAACCCGCATGAAAGGAATGGCACCTTATCCAAACATGCAATGTCTATTTGTGTATGTGAAGTTTTTTCTCTTACCCAGTTCACCCTATGGCCCACTCATTACCACTCTGATCCCTAAAGCAGACCTTTCAAACTCCAATGTCTATAGGGCCAGGCAATTAATGGAAATGAAGGAAGCACCCCTGGATTAAGACATCAAGGAGTGGTGGAACATGTCTGGAAGATTTGAGGAGGGACTCATGACAGCTTCAGCTGACTGTTGCCATATGAGAAGAAAGATCCAATGATACCAGACCTTTTGACTTTTTCAAGAGGTGCTAGAAATTATGATTTTTCTGTGTAATTTCCCAAACACTTTTTTTTTTTTTAAAGATTTTATTTATTTATTTGAGAGAGAGAGAGAAAGCATGAGGTGGGGAGGGTCAGAGGGAGAAGCAGACTCCTCGCTGAGCAAGGAGCCCGATGCGGGACTCGATCCCGGGACTCCAGGATCATGACCTGAGCTGAAGGCAGTTGCTTAACCAACTGAGCCACCCAGGCGCCCTTCCCAAACACTATTAATGATGTAGGCCAAGCAAAATGTCTCTGTGGGTTGAATTTGACCTATGGGCAGCTAGTTTACAACCTCGGCTCTAAAGCTTTGGAGCAAAATAAATAGTATGTGCAGGTTTCCAGGATTAGAAGAGCAAGAAACTTGGAAGGCCAGCATGTAGACAGGGGCTGGACCAGGAGACAGTGAAAAGGGGTTTAACTTTCAGAGGCAGATGACTAAAGGACTCAGACTTCAGAGTTGGACATATCTGTAATGGAAAAATTGGAGGAATTCTGACAAAGTTCTATTGCAAGGAAGCACAAATGAAAGAAAACTAGAATGTATAGGGGCCTGATGTGCTTTAAAAGAGGGGGTGGGGCGCCTGGGTGGCTCAGATGGTTAAGTGTCTGCCTTCGGCTCGGGTCATGGTCCTAGGGTCCTGGGATCAAGTGCCACATCGGGCTCTCTGCTCCTTGGGAGCCTGCTTCTCCCTCTGCCTCTCTCTCTGTCTCTCATGAATAAATAAATAAAATCTTTAGAAAAAAAAAAAAGAGGGGGTGGACATGATACACTCATACACACACAAGCTATTTCAACTCTCTGTGCCTTGATATCCTTATCATTAAAATAAAAGCAATAGAACCTACTTCACAGGGCTGTCATAAGGACCAAATAAGGAACTGTTCGTAAAATTGTCATTATCCCTTGCAAGTAATGCTTAATAAATGTTAGCTATTATTTATTATCATGAGGCAATGAGAGGTGAAGTGACTTACTCAAGATCACACGGCTATTAAGGTATACTACCTGGATGTGTGTAGCCAGTATGATGGCTTTAGATCCTGTGCTCTAAACCACCAAGCTCTTCTGCCTCCCCTTACCTTGCTGGGATGGTTTCTTCTTCAGCTGTACAATGAGGAAGTCAGATCAGATGATAACTAAAGTCCCCTCTAGAGCTGACATTTTATTCTACCAGCCAGCCCTCTAATCAACTTATTTCAGGGAAGGAGTGGGGCACACATGACCCACTCACACTCCTACAGACTACCAACCTAAAGTAGAGAGGTACAGCTTAGGCTTGGGGTAGGCTCAAGAAACCATTTCAGCATGGAACAATCCATAGGTTAAGCCAGGAAGAAAAATGTGTTCCATGTGAGACCCCCTTATTGATCTATGACAATTATATTTGTTTCTAGGACACCAGTAGGCCTCCCGAGTAGGCCCAGAATTCACTCATATGCCCAAGCTATTACAGGCTGAAAATTGCTTATAAGCCTGCTAAGGTACCACAGTAGGTTCTAAATCTAGAATCGTTAGTACACTGAACAACTTTTTCCTCTTGGGGGCCAAAGGTATCTATGAGAACCTAGTAAAAACTCTCTCCCAATCCCTAGAAAAAACTGACATGTGTGCTCAGTCAAATACACAAACACACAATTTTACCTGCAATTTCAAGGGGTTCACAAATTTCCTAAAATATTTCTGTAGACTTTAAGTATCCCTTGGAACAGATCTACCTTGTTCCAGGGCTATCCTCCCAGGGGATTCAGAATTGC
Source organism: Neomonachus schauinslandi (assembly GCF_002201575.2). Taxonomy (NCBI): domain Eukaryota; kingdom Metazoa; phylum Chordata; class Mammalia; order Carnivora; family Phocidae; genus Neomonachus; species Neomonachus schauinslandi. The sequence goes on along the minus strand of NC_058411.1, from coordinate 31,417,363 downwards.
CCCAAGATCTAGATTGAGGTTTCCAGGTAGCCGTTTTCAGGAGACAAATCACCTATTGCAACTCAGCATAATCAATCCTGCATGAAAAAGACAAAGGGCCCCCTCTTCCTCTCCCACACGAATTTATAATGAGAGAATTCAAACAGAAAAGATCTGTAATTTAATCCCAAAATATCAGCAGATGAAGAATAGGACCCCAAGAATATTTCATGCCCCTTGTCTGCTTCACTCCCATAGAACCACAAAGAACCTTAGAAGAGTTGAAAGAAACAGGTAAAAACATCCTAGTCCACTATGCTCCTCCTTTTAGTCCAAGAAAGGAATCAGTCAAGATTATCAATTAACCTTATTAGATGACTTTTCTCCCATATGGGCTTTGAAAACTACAGGTTACCAAAGAAACCATATAACCTCACTCATAATTAAAGACATAATCAAAACAGGAAGATAACATTTCCCCCCACAAGACAGTATAAGTGTAGACAAGGGTCTGGACAAATGTGTAGTCTCATGCATAGTTGGTAGGTTTGTAAATCAGTGTAGCCTTTTGTGGTGGCAAGACAATGTGACAATTTTTATCAAAAATATAAAAGCATACACCCTTTGATGCAGCAATTTCCTACAGATATTTTTGCAAAGGTAGGCCAAGTGCTATGCAACCAAGCGCAATATAGCACTGTTTATAATGCCCACTGGAAACAAGAAGTCCTGGCTATTGGATACACCATATAAATGGAATATCATGTAGCCATTAAAAGAATGTGCTAGAGGGCGCCTGGGTGGCTCAGTTGGTTAAGCGACTGCCTTCGGCTCAGGTCATGATCCTGGAGTCCCTGGATCGAGTCCCGCATCGGGCTCCCTGCTCAGCAGGGAGTCTGCTTCTCCCTCTGACCCTCCCCCCTCTCATGTGCTCTCTCTCAAATAAATAAATAAAATCTTAAAAAAAAAAAAAAAAGAATGTGCTAGAGGGGGCACCTGGCTGGCTCAGTCAGTGGGGCATATGACTCTTGATCTCAGGGTTGTGAGTTCAAGCTCCATGTTGGGTGAAGAGATTACTCAAAAATGAAATCTTAAAAAAAAAGAAAAAGAACATGCTAGATCTGTAAGTACTGATAGGAATAAAGCTCCAATACATATTAATTGAAAAAAGTAGTTGAAAACGGTGGGTATTAATACATGGTTCCTTTAGCCTAAAGTTTTTAAAGGATAGATATACGTGCTAGTATGTGTATTAAATTATGTTCTAATACATAAGAAACTGTTCATTATAGTTACCTTTGGAGAGTGACTAGAGACCAAGAATAAGAACCATACTGATGTACAAACATGTAGAAAATGTAAGTAACAGATATAATCTGGAGATGAGATTTTTTTTCTTTTTTCTTTCTTTTTTTTTTGGTTTGTTTCGTTATACTTCTCTGGATATAAACCTTAAATCTGCACGGAGCACTGGGTGTTATACGCAAACAATGAATCACAGAACACTACATCAAAAACTAATGATGTACTGTATGGTGACTAATATAATAAAAAAATAAAATAAAATAAACCTTAAATCTAATAAATGTTACTTTAAAAATAAAACAATAGGGCGCCTGGGTGGCTCAGTCATAAACGTCTGCCTTCGGCTCAGGTCATGGTCCCAGGGTCCTGGGATCGAGCCCCGCGTCGGGCTCCCTGCTCGGCGGGAAGCCTGCTTCTCCCTCTCCCGCTCCCCCTGCTTGTGTTCCCTCTCTCACTATGTCTCTTCCTGTCAAATAAATAAAATCTTTAAAAATAAATAAATAAATAAATAAAAATAAAACAATAATCTCACTTAGATTTTTTTTTTTTTTAAAGAAGTCATGTTCAGTGAGGAGATAAGTAGAAAGAGAAGGAAAGCCCAAATACAACACACAGTAGGAAACCGCTGGGGGGAAATTAGGAGAATTAAAACACTCACCCTCTCCTCTACTCTCAAGACACTGCTGACAGTATGCACTACTCAAGCTTTCCATTGGAAATGAATAATAGCTCAGGGCCCCACTCCAGTCACTAGCTATTCATTACAATTTTAAGTATGGGAGGTAGTAGGTTGGGAGAAGACTGGCATAGTTAGTCCTGTTCCTGCCCCTTGTAAAATGAATGAGGCAGAACAGCTGTTCTTAAAGAGTCTCGAGTGGCAGAGAATGTTACAGCCGAACATTGGGAAACACAGGCAGGGAATGAGCCTCCCCAAGCACACAGTGCAAAGGCACAATAGGGATCCTGCCACTGTATACATTTCAGTAGGGTGGAGAAGCAAGGGCTGGGTGTATATGCACCAAAGGGCAGGAGAAATCTCTCAGGGGGATTTCTGCTCAACAACAGGAGCACCCCTCTGGCCTATACAGATCTGCTGCAATAGTTCTAGATCCCTCTGACAGCCCCATGGAGAGAATTAGCTAGAACTAAAAATCACCAAGGAAGATAGCCTCTGTACCTAATTGCCCCTTTCATCTGAGGCCCATGAAATAAATCACAACCTCGCTTACTTTCTATGATATACTTCTGCAATATTGCTTTACAAAGTAGGAAGTTACCTCCATGCAGAATTTCCAGAACAGCCGACAATGCATGTAAGTCTTTTATAAAGCAAAGCTAGCTTTAAGTACAGGTGCCATAAAAAGTTGTCCCCCCACCATGGTATTTAGAGAACATGAAAAAGCCTCCTACTCGCCCCCATCCACACATTTCCCTTAATGATGCCTGAAATTCTCCCATTAGTGACTTGTACCATCAAAGATTGTCCTCAGCGTACTCTTTTAATAATGCAAACAGAAGGGAAAACATGTTAGGTCCCTAACACTATAGTGCAGTGGCTCTTAACCTTTATTGTCTTAGCCACTGGTCTCTTTGAGAAACTGAAAAAAGCAAATAAACTCCCTTCATAGAAAAATGCACTTAGATGGGTACATAATATAATTTCCACACAATCTGGGGGATTCCCAGTTCTCATGAAGCCACGTAGAAATCCCCTCCTGCCTGGAGTTAAGAATCAATGGTTCAGTGGCCACAGTTTGACAAATTCTCCCCCTCCATCTCCTCCATCCCCCCCTGCAAGAGCTCCCAGGCATCTGGGGAACCCTGGGCCTAAAGATAGAAGGCAGTACTGAAGGGAGGCTCTCATCTATTTGCCTAGAATTGACTTGCCTAGAGTCAGATTACAATTTATGACTCCCTCAGCAAGGAGTGTGGATTTTTCACACTGCCTGTCTTTTGGGGACAGGGCTCCCCTGGCTTCACAGGCACCGATAAATGTTAGGAGATGGCCAACTGAGAGCAACGGCCAAACAGGTTCTCACAACCCTTGCTGGCTGATCACATTACCTGAGAGTGGAGGCAAGGGCAAGTTTTACCACCATATGAATTAAAGGGGGCTCACCTCTGAGGTTTTCGAATATCCCAGAGTCCCACTCCTTCCTTTGAATTGGCTGTGGCCAATAACCTGGGCTCCACAGGGTTAAACATGACACTGTGAAAAGCTGATGGATAGTTTGCCAGGCAGAAGGGCTCTGTGAATAGAGAAATGACAATCAGCCCCATAGCTCATTCAGTGCCTCTGGGCCAGAGGCAGGCAAAGCAGGAATGTGACCCTGTAGAAACCGTCCCTAGTAGCTGGAGCCCCAAAGCAGTGCATCATCCCAGTAGTCAACCCTGCTCACAAGGACTAGCACACACTCTGTACACACCAAGTCTGAAAACAGCAACTCTAACACATATAAGCAAACTGGAAGCTATAATACTCAGAAACACTGAGTATTCTACCTCTTCAGATCCTGTGACAAAACGGAAATGGTCACAGGAACTAAGAAGGTAAGCTGTTTTACAGTAAGTAAGATTGAATTCCACATGAGCTGAAAAAATTCACAATTACTGGTAGGATTATTGTACCTGCATCCAAATTTATTAGTTTTAGAAATTAAAAGTTTTAAAACTACACAAAGATTTAATGAAGACAAAGCAAAACAATGAGAAAATTGAAGGCGAGGAAAAACAATAGCACAGTCTTCCCTTCTAAATTGCTCCCTAAACTGAAGAGAAAATAGCCTCAGTCTAGAATTTTATCATTTCATTCCCCGTATTGGAATATTACAAAAAGAAAAAAGAAAAAAAAAATAGGCACCTAACACTTGAACTCTTACATCCAGCCAGCTCCCCATCAACTTCACTTAGAAACCCTGCATCCCTTTGCCTATGTTAGCAGGCTCCAGGCAAGGAAGGAATCACTCTGCTACCCAGAAGGACATACTCTTGTGGAAAGTGTTTACAAGCAACAGACAGAAAGCACACCCCCCAGTCTAGGATTTCCATGCGGGACACTGCACAGGCCTCTAGGCAGTCCAGACAGAGAAGGCTCTCACCTCCCCAGCACATGGTGACTCAACCACAGCTGCTCCTTGCAGTTACCTTATCTGCCTAACCCCAAGAACAAGCTTTTCTTACAGCCTGAGTCTCTATGATGAGGCACAGGCCAGCACGTTAAATGCTCTGAATACAGAATAATAAAAAGATCCAGATCCTGTCAGACAAGACAGGCAGGAAAGTAATTCTGTGTTCACGGGTATGATCATGACAAAGCTGCACCAGAGGTGGGGGCCAGGGAGGCACTGAGGGTAATGTTGGAGGAAAGAGTCTTTGAACACAGGCAGAGTTAGAGAGTAAATGCTCTATTCAGGAAACGAGCTGAAAAGATGCATTTCCTGAAAAACTTCAGAGAAATTCAACAGAACAACTCTTCATTTTACACTTCAGAAGCCCAAAGAACACATCTGGAGGAGGAATTCACCTGGACAATCCCTCTTAAACAAAACGTATCTGTCATCATTTTCAGTTTCTATACACATACCTAAAATTAGGACATGAGCACAGAACACCCCCCGTGCATGTCAGCACCATACAGAGCTGGCTCCTGGGAGCTACCCTCTACAATGAAGTACTGCATCTTCTATTCCTTGGGGCCGCTAAACACCATGGTACTGTGGGGTTTCCGACAGGTCCAAGGGTTTGTGGAGGCTCACAAGCGGCTAGAGAAGGCCTGAGAAAGGTGCCTCACTTCTGGCTTAGGCGTAGGATGGGACGTCTACAGACACACATCTGTGCCCCACCGTGAGAGTTGCCTCTCCCTTTACATCTCTCCCACTCACATTAGTCACCCAGGTCATAAACTGCCTCTGCAATGAGCCTGACATCAAACTCCAACACAGTCCAACAGCCCTTTGACCCTACCTCCATGGGGAGACTCCCGGATGTCCCAGATGAGAACCCGGCCATCATCTGAGGAGCTGGCAAAAATGTTGTCATTCACTGGGCTCACCGACAAGCCATATACTGCATCTTCATGAGCAAACACATCCAAGGTCTCGCTGCTGAGAGACAGAGAGCAGAGAGAGGCACACAGGCACACACATGCACACAAAGAGTGCAGAGTCCCAGCCCTAGAGTTCCTCACGTAGGACTCTCCCTCATTTCCAGTGCAAAGTCAATCAATCGAAACCCAAAGGATATTGTATTTCCTTAAAAAGTAGGTACTCAACTTTCAGGTAAAAAAAAAAATTCTATTAGAAAAACTTTTTATAGATTTCATGGTGAGTTTGTTTTTTTTGCACTAAATGAGCACAGCTGAAAGTGACTTGATAGATGAGTTTAGTGTTTTCACTTCCTGCAGAATGTATCTGCTTCTGTAGATTTGGGGGTGGTGCCTGATTTCCAAAAATAAGGGAGCACTTTAAAGTAACCAGATCTGATATCAGCAGGGGAAGAAGAGGGTCGATGTGGCTGTCTGGTATGTGAGCAAGAGCATGGCTCTGGAACCAGGTGGCCATGTTCAGATCCCAGCACCACCTGACCTTAAGTTACCTAACATCCCTAACACCTCAGCTTCCTCATCCACAATGAGACCAGAATAGTACTGCTTCATAAAATCATTGTGAGGGTGAAACTGATGAACACATGCAAAGCACTTAGAATAGTACCTGGCACATAAAGATTAGTTATTATTATGTCGTTGTTTCCTTCTCTTCCAACCTCTCCCTTTAAATTTTCACCTAAAAAGTGTGTAAGTTCATTCCACCTTTACAAATCCTTTTCTTTTTTTTTAATCAAAATTTTATTTCAAAATTATTACAGAAATCTGTTTCAGAAAAGGACAGCTGGCTTCATGTTATTTCCTTCAAAAAACGACTACTTTGGTCTAAAGAGATATTTGCCTTTCTTCATATGAAAACCAGAGTCAGTCACCTTCACATACCAACAATCTATTTACCTTTCGACATCATGGAGGATAACTTGCTCGTCATTTCCTGTAAGGGAGAAAAGTAGACATTTGATAATTCCTGCCAAGTGCTACCTGCCCATATAACATGAAATCTTAAAGTTTTCAGAAAGCATATGAGCAAAGTCAGTGTTAATATAAATTAGGAGTATTAATTAGAATTAGAAGAAAAGTTTTATAAAAATAACTTCAGAAGGATATAAAGAATTTTTGAAAGCCTAGTAGCAACTAGATATGTTTCCAAAATGAATTATTCGACAGAATATATATATATATATATAATATAAAAACAACAACAAAAAACTGTGGCCATTAAGAAAAAGAATAAAGGGCGCCTGGGTGGCTCAGTTGGTTAAGCGACTGCCTTCGGCTCAGGTCATGATCCTGGAGTCCCGGGATCGAGTCCCACATCAGGCTCCCGGCTCAGCGGGGAGCCTGCTTCTCCTTCTGACCCTATCCCCTCTCATGCTGTTTCTCTCTCTCTCTCTCTCTCAAATAAATAAATAAATAATTTTAAAAAAAAAAGAATAAAAAGAGTAAATGATCATGGGCAAATTAAATCATTCATCCAAGCTAGCTTTTTTTTTTTTTTTAAGCAAAACACTCAACTGTGAGACTTAGAATACAGATAATCTATGCCTCCGTTTTTTTAACTATAAAATAGGGATAATTGTACCTACTTTGTAGGGTCATTGCAAAGATACGAGTACATTTGTAAAACCATTCAGAATAGGGCTGAGCACTTAGTAAGTCCCCAATAAATGTTTGCTACTACTCATATCCTTATCATCTCATAGCATTAAAATCTGATGACTTTGTGATTATAAGTGATGGGAAACTTTTTCTCTTGCATTTTTCTTTATTCCATCAAAGAATCTAAAAATAATACATTCACAATATGTGTAATCCTGCTTTCAAAGGGTTTATATAACGAAACATAAAAGCCTGAATATGAAAAGACAAAAGTAAAAAAATTCCCACTCTACACTGAAAGCACAACCAACAGTCACTTAAATAGAAAGTAATAGTAGCAGTAGAGATGTGGCCCGGGACATCTTAAATCCCTGGCTATCAACTCTATTGTGGGTGCATAACAAGTAAATCAAACCCATACTAATGCCTTCTAGGTAACAGGCACAGCTGAGGTGCTAGGGATACGAGAAGAGGAGGAAGATTCTGCCTGACGCTTGAGGAACTCCCAGTTCATCTACACAAACAACTAATAATGACAAAATGGGTTAACTTGTTGTAGTGAAATGCTCTATAATGGGCACACAGATAAAGGAGCAACTGTTTCCTTCAGGAGCAGGTTGAAAGTACCTGGCAGAAAAGGAGAATGTTTTTATGGGGAAGAAGACATCTGAACAGAAACTCCAATAATTCAAAACTCTTACCAATGGAAGACTTAGGGGAACTGGTGGGGACTGGACAATTAATCATGATCCATGAAGGAACAGCAAAAGCAAACGATACAAGGGCACCTAAGATGGCAAGTGGTTTAGTGGGCTAGAGTACAAAATGCTGGGGAGGGGGATGAGGCTAGAGAGGTAGACAGAAGTTGACACTTTATCCTGTGGACACTGTGGGGTCAGAGGTTCACACGGTAAAACTTTATTTTTAAAAGAAAACTTGTGGGGCACCTGGGTGGCTCAGTTGGTTAAGCGACTGCCTTCGGCTCAGGTCATGATCCTGGAGTCCCGGGATCGAGTCCCACATCAGGCTCCCTGCTCGGCGGGGAGTCTGCTTCTCCCTCTGACCCTCCCCCCCCATGCTCCCTCCCTCTCATTCTCTCTCTCTCTCTCAAATAAATAAATTAATTAATTAATTAAATAAATAAAAGAAAACTTGTGATAAATAAGAAGGAGGGTTAGAGACTGGTTGCAGAAATCACAAAGGCCACTGCAACAGTCCAGATAAAAGATAAGGACCTGAACCAGGGCAGTGGGTATAGAAAGAGCGCAGAAACTAAAGGATGAATGTGAGAGGCTTTCAAGTCTAGATGGTGAGTGACAAGATAGGTAAATGAAAGAAAGGAAGGTTTGAGGATGACTTCAATATTTCTATTAGGCTGACCATGTGGAACTGTCATTTTTATAGTTAAAAGTGCTTCAATATTAGCAGTTTCTTAAAGTTAAACCTAATAGCTTAAATCATTAGGTGAATGCTGATAATAACTGAGAAAAGGAATCCAGGGAACAAGAGGAAATATTTGTGCAGGGGAGAAAGACTAATAATTTTGGTTTTAGATCTGCTGCACTTAAATTGCTTTTAGAACACACAGGTAGAGGGCGCCTGGGTGGCTCAGTTGGTTAGGCGACTGCCTTCGGTTCAGGTCGTGATCCTGGAGTCCCGGGACTGAGTCCCACATCGGGCTCCCTGCTCAGCAGGTAGTCTGCTTCTCCCTCTGACCCTCCTCCCTCTCATGCTCTCTGTCTCTCATTCTCTCTCTCGCAAATAAAAAAAAAAAAGAACACACAGGTAGATATTCCCTGGGAAAATCTGCAGTGCAGAAGAGAGGTCAGGGCTAGAAATGTGGTGGTCAGAAAGGAGTCTGGCTGATAGATAGAAGACATCACCAAGAGGCTGGCTTGAGCACAAACCATTCCAGTTGTACCCTAACACAACGTTTTTCAAACAGGAGCCATCCATTGATCAGGACATCAATTTGAGTCACAACCTTTAAGATCTTTAAAAATGAAATAGAATTTTTTAAAAACCAGAATGTACCACACATAGTAAGGTTAAGTACTATTTTAAGTATGTGTGTTTCTGCATGCCAGATTGCAATGTAAAAAGTTTTCTATCGAAAAAGAATGAGAGTGAAGGATCAAAAGAACAAAAGGAAGGAGGGGAGGAAGGACAGAAGAAGGAGAGGAGGAAGGACAGAAGGAAGGAGAGAGGGAGGGAGAAATTGCTCTCATATACCTGTTCGTATTTCTGCTGTAATGCGGAAAAGACAAGCTTTGGGAAACCAGTAATTCTACAGCTCAGTGAAATAAAGGAAGAAAAACAAGGAGTTATTTTAGCACTCCTTTATCTAAAATCTCAGCCACAGTGAATTGCCCAAGGTAGAAATCTCCCTTCTTCTCACCTCCAGAGAATACTTTGGTGTTCCCACTGTTGAAAGCCAGGCAAAAAATGTTGGAATGGTGCTCTCCTTTCAGCTGTATGGGCTTGACTCTGGAGTGGATAGCTTGTTCCATGTGCCATAGCAGAACCCGGCGGTCATCTCCTCCTTGAGAGGGGAGTAAGAATCTAGGGTTAAGATGGCTGACACTTCAAGGCCCACACTCAGTTTTGCCAGCCTTGAATCCCATCCTTTCCAAAACTGCAACTCCCCAACACCGTATGATTCTGATGGGGCACATAAACCCAGGACTCTACCCCCTTAACCATCAGTAGACACATGGTCTCTAAGCCACTCACTTTTCCCCAGGAAAACTTGAACAGACATACAGAAGTGGAAAGGGATAAACACCGATATTGAAACCCTCAAAGCCACCCTATTCCTGACTTTCCAGAGACTCCGTTGTTTAAATATTTCTTCACTTGGGGTGCCTGGGTGGCTCAGTCCGTTGAGCATCTGCCTTTGGCTGAGGGTCCTGGGATTAAGCCCTGCATTGGGCTCCCTGCTCAGCAGAAAGCCTGCTTCTCTCTCCCTCTGCTGCTCCCCCTGCTTGTGCTCTCTCTCTCTCTGTCAAATAAATAAATAAAATCTCAAAAAAATTTTTTTTTAGTCTTTGCCCCCTGCTCAAAATAAAGCTGTTACCTTTCTAGCCCTGTCCGCCATGGTGCTTAGCAGCCAGGGATGCATGGTCTCAGACATGTTTACCAAGTAAAACACTGACTTGAGGGGCGCCTGGGTGGCTCAGTCATTAAGTGTCTGCCTTCGGCTCAGGTCATGATCCCAGGGTCCTGGGATCGAGCCCCGCATCGGGCTCCCTGCTCAGCGGGGAGTCTACTTCTTCCTCTCCCACTCCCCCTGCTTGTGTTCCCTCTCTCGCTGTGTCTCTGTCTGTCAAATAAATAAATAAAATCTTAAAAAAAAAAAATAAAAAAAAAAAAAAATTTTTTTTAAATAAATAAATATTTCTTTGCTTGCTACCTAAAATCCTTCTATAATGCCCCCCACCACCATTTTTTGTCTAACAGAAGCTGAGTTGGGTTTTTAATGCTTGCAACCAAAGAACTCTATAGTAATATTTCTAGCACACTAGATTTCTCTCCTTGAGGTGATCTCATTGACTAGGGAACAGCATGCAAATGACAACTAAGGAACTGCCTGCCACAGCACCATCTAGACAGGGCCTTGCTCTCCTGAAGCCCAGTCCCGCTCTTTCCTCTACATAACTCACAACAGTCTGAATTAAATGAGCAGACTGTATATACCTACATATATCTAATGGTATTATACTGCATGAGCCAGCTCCTAAAGAATATGTATATTCTATGTATTTTTTATATTTGCAGTTGCATTAAAAATGTCTGGAAGGATGAATAACTTTTAATGTTAACAATGATTAACAATGGTTACTATTTTCAGGGAATAGGATTAAAAGAGGGGGAGGGCACCTGGGTGGCTCAGTTGGTTAAGCGACTGCCTTCGCCTCAGGTCATGATCCTGGAGTCCCACATCGGGCTCCCTGCTCAGCTGGGGGTCTGCTTCTCCCTCTGACCCTCTTCCCTCTCTTGCTATCTGTCTCTCATTCTCTCTCTCTCAAATAAATAAATAAAATCTTAAAAAATAAAACTAAAAATAAAAGGGGGAAAGAACTTTTATTTGATATATTTGGCACTGATTTTTTTATAACACTGATTTTTTATATTATTCTAATAAAATTTTAAGTTACAAAAGGGGCAAAGGGGTGCCTGGGTGGCTCAGTCGTTAAGTGTCTGCCTTCAGCTCGGGTCATGATCCCAGGGCCCTGGGATCGAGCCCCACATCGGGCTCCCTGCTCGACGGGAAGCCTGCTTCTCCCTCTCCCACTCCCCCTGCTTGTGTTCCCTCTCTCTCTAATAAATAAAATCCTTAAAAAAAAAAAAAGGGGGGGGGCAAACACGAGCAGCAAACCACAGCAATCTCTATACCTCTTCTTCCCCTTGTCCATTCCATACAACAGCCACAAATTATAGCATATCCATATGAGAGCATACCATGCAGCCATGAAATCAGTAAATCTCTAAGAACTAACTTGGAAAGATGTCCAAAGGTCTTTGTTAAGGGGAAATGTAAGGTGTAAAACAATATGTGTACCAAAATCCATTTTGTGTAAAACAAAATTTTAAAAAGCTCCATGACCAAAGGAACCTTGTCAATTTTGTACACTGCGGAGTCCCCAGCACCTAAATGAGTGCCCCCAAAGAGTCAATTTTGAATTAACATGTTCATATTTGCATATCTATGCTTATATTTGCCTATCTATATGGTTATAAAAGAAACTGTTTATAGTGGACACCACCTCCAGGTTAGAGTTGGGAAACTTTTTTTACTGTGGTAAAATACATATAACATGAAATTTACCATTCTAACCATTTTTTTTTTAAGATTTTATTTATTTATTCATGAGAGACAGAGAGAGAGAGAGAGAAGCAGAGGGAGAAGCAGGCTCCCAAGGAGCAGGGAGCCCGATACGGGACTCGATCCCAGGACCCTGGGATCATGATCTGAGCCGAAGGCAGACGCATAACCATCTGAGCCACCCAGGTGCCCCATTCTAACCATTTTTAAGTATACAACTCAGTGGCATTCAGTATATTTGCACTGTTGTGCAACCATCACCACCATCCATCCCCAGAATCTTTACATCATCCCAACTGAAACTCCATACCCAATAAACCATCCCCAGTAACCACCACTCTACTTTCTGCCTATATGAATTTAACTGTTCTAGGTAACTCATATAAGTGGAACCATACAATAGTTGTCTTTTTTATTCACTTCGCATAATATCTTCAAAGATCATCCATATTGTAGCATGTTATCAGAATTCCATTCTTTCTTGAGGCTAAATAATATTCCACTATACACACACACCATATTTGTTTATCCATTTATCAACTGATGGACATCTGGGTTGTTTCCACCTTTGGGCTATTGTGAATAATGTTGCTAACAACATGGGTGTACAAGTATCTGTTCAAGTCCCTGCTTTTAATTCTTTTGGGTTTATACTACTGGGAAACTTTTATATTTTAATTTTTACTTTATACCTTCCTATAGTACTTGCCATAAACATATTTCCTTTTATAATAATAAAAAAATCAAAGAAGATAGAGCGGCTAAGTCAAACTTATTCTCCTTCCCCTAGAAAGAAGTTGCCTTTGCTTCTTCAGTTTCTTCTTTCTTTCATTGTAGGTCAAAATCAAGTTCTATGTTCTCCTCCCCCTTCATTGTCTACCAAGCTGAACCCTTAAGTGTAGTCCAGTGTTCTGTGTTTATGATTTGCCTATTTCAACTATGACTTCTCTGGCCTGGGATGGTTATCTAAATTCTGTATCTTGGGGTGCCTGGCTGGTTTCGTCAGTGGAGCATGCAACTCTTGATTTCAGGGTTGTGAGTTCAGGCCCCATGTTGGGTGTAGAGATTACTTAAAAATAAAATCTTAAGGGGGCGCCTGGGTGGCTCAGTCGTTAAGCGTCTGCCTTCGGCTCAGGTCATGATCCCAGGGTCCTGGGATCGAGTACCACATCGGGCTCCTTGCTCGGCAGGAAGCCTGCTTCTCCCTCTCCCACTCCCCCTGCTTGTGTTCCTGCTCTCGCTATCTCTCTCTCTGTCAAATAAATAAATAAAAATCTTTAAAAAAAAAAAAAATAAAATAAAATAAAATAAAATCTTAAGAAAAATTCTGTATCTCTTTTAAGTTAAAGTTATAAAAATAAAGGTGTGGGGTTGTGTTGTTTTATTTTAATGAATAAGGACACAAAGGAATTTTTTAACCTATTAATAGATTTATACAGGCAGTGGGTACTTTAGTTCTCCATAGTTCTACTCTTACTGTTTTTCCCTAACACTGAAGCCACAAGTCAGGGACCTATCATGGCTTTTGCTACGGTGTATCCTATATTACAGAAATATTTTCTATACCCATGTCTCTATCAAAAGTGTAAAATTAAAAGATAAAAAGGCCCACATGTGTCTTCTACTTACTCATGTTTCTAATCTAATCTCTCTGAGCCTGAGTTTCATCAAATATAAAATGGGGATCATAACAGTTCTACCCTCATGAGTTTTACAGATTATAAAGACAAGTACAAGAGGGTTAAGTAACTTACCGTGGTCACACACAGTAAGTAATGTGGCTGAGCCAAGATTCAAAAGCAAGCAGTGAAGACTCTATCGCCTCCATTCTTAACCCCTATTCTAGGCTGCCTGCCTTACAGAACCAAAAATAAACCATAAATGACAAAGCAGTTCATCTAATGGACAATTGAAGGGATTTCCCACCTTGGAAACATAACTCAATAATGTGTAGGTTAGAATAAAACAAGGGAGCCTAGGAATAAAAATAGAAGCTGACTGAACTGGAGTAAACTGAAAGACCAGGAACAGGGAGGGACCAGGAAAAGACTGCCTGAATAATTCAAAGATTCTAGCAATACACAAAACTCACAATGGCTTGGTATCCAAAATAGACAAAGAATTCCTACAAATCAATTTTTAAAACCATTAGGAAAAGAGGCAAATATGACAATTCACAGAAGAGGAAATCCAAATAGCCAAAAAATATTACAGAGGAAGTCAACCTCTAAATTAATCAGGGGAATGCATGTTATAATTTAAATACATTCTTACAAAGTGGCACAAAGAAATGTACAAGAATGTTCACTGCATCACTGTTTATAATAGCAAAAAGCAAACAAAGCTGTAGACAACATAAATATTCACAAACATATATATTAATAGTTCCATTGGAATACTAATACAAATTAAAACTAAACCAAACAGAATACCATACAGCAGTTAAAATGAACTAGAAATATGTGTAACAACATGAATAAATCTTGAAAACCTAATGGTAAGTAATAAAGTTTCAGAAGGATATGTAAAAGTTAACCATTAAGTATATATTTTTAAATATACAAAGTAATACCATTTATTGTTTGTAGATAAACACATCTAGTAACGTTTATCTTCGATTAACTTCTATTGTATCTGCAAAGTTTTGTTTCTTTAAAAAAAAGACTACAAGCAAATTTAACAAATAGTCAACATTTTGTCAAATCCAATTACTTTTTTTGCTTTTTTAATTAATTTTTTTCAATTTCAGTATATTTAACATACAGTATTATATTAGTTTCAGGTGTACAATATAGTGATTCAACAATTCTATACATTATTCAGTGCTCATCTCTTACTTTTATGTTTTATGATATTAAGAAAGTATTGTTACGTCTCTCTTATTTTAAGTAGGCTCCACACTCAACTTAGGGCTTGATTTCACGATCCTAAGACCAAGAGTCACAGGCTCTATTAGCTGAGCCAGCCAGGTGCCCCAGTATTGTTATGTCTCTTAAGTATAACAATGGCATTGTGGTTCTGTTAAAAGAAAAAAAAAAGTGCTTATCAATTAGGGATGCATACTGAAATAGGTGAAATAGTATGTCTGGAATTCCCTTTAAAATATTCCAGAAAAAGGGGCACCTGGGTGGCTCAGTTGGCTAAGCGACTGCCTTCGGCTCAGGTCATGATCCTGGAGTCCCGGGATCGAGTCCCGCATCGGGCTCCCTGCTCAGCAGGGAGTCTGCTTCTCCCTCTGACCCTCCCCCCTCTCATGCTCTCTCTATCTCATTCTCTCTCTCAAATAAATAAATAAAATCTTTAAAAAAAAAATTCCAGAAAAAGGGGGTGCCTGGGTGGCTCAGTCGTTAAGCACCTGCCTTTGGCTCAGGTCATGATCCTGGGGTCCTGGGATCAAGCCCCGCATCGGGCTCCCTGCTCACCGGGAAGCCTGCTTCTCCCTCTCCCACTCTCCCTGCTTGTGTTCCCGCTCTCGCTATCTCTCTCTCTGTCAAATAAATAAATAAATCTTTTAAAAAAATAAAATAAAATATTCCAGAAAAAAAAAGGTAGGGGGAATAGGTGATCAATAAAATGTTGGTAATTATTATAGATGGGTATACTATACTTC
Source organism: Neomonachus schauinslandi (assembly GCF_002201575.2). NCBI lineage: Eukaryota > Metazoa > Chordata > Mammalia > Carnivora > Phocidae > Neomonachus > Neomonachus schauinslandi. Next base: position 31,401,943 of record NC_058411.1, on the reverse strand, counting down.
TGTGAATGTTTGAACATTTCCATAAAATAAAACATTTTGGATTTTTTAAATGTTCGTGATAGAGGGGCGCCTGCCTGGCTCAGTCAGAAGAGCATGTGACTCTTGATCTCAGGGTTGTGAGTTTGAGCCCCACATTGGATGTAGAGATTACTTAAATAAAACTCTTTAAAAAATGTTCATGATAGAAAAAGAAAAATGAAAACTAGACTCCCCAGGATGGGCTGGGATACTCACGGCAAGAAATATAGAACTGATGGCACTTCTATTTATTCACTCAGACCTATGCCAGGCAGCACAACCTCTCCTGAATTGAAGCAGCTTAAAAAAAAAAAAGTTTAATAAAAAAGAAAATAATATCTACACCTATGCACTTAAAGACATAACCATTCTCACCTAAGGGTCTTCCCCCATCATCCAGACAGCATTATCTTTAGTGTTCACTGTAGACATTCATAGGATGATTTAATTTTGCCAAATAATGCTTAGTAATTTAAAATACATGGTTATTTGTAGAATGCCTCGGGATCACTTAAAATGATGTGTCCTTAGTATCTAACATGATGATGACAGCCCAAGTCCATAGGAGACTGGAATCACTGAGGCAGAAATTAGGCAATGGCAGGGCCTGCTTCTTCTACTTTGCCCTCGAGGTTAGTGTCAGAAGATGTAAGGTGCACCCCCCCCACACACTCACACACACATTTCCTTAGGCAAGGTATTAAGAGTTCTGTGCAAAGACAACACTTTTCAACCATGTGTTGGCAAAAACCACAGTGGGTGCAAACTAGGTCATCACCTGAAATTGCTGAGCTGCTTTTAAGCCAGTAGAGGGAGCATAACAGCTGTGGCCAAATCTCTGACCCCACAAAGTAGAGGAGGGCTGGTGAATCAAGGATAAATCAATTCAGAACCTCAAAAAAAACTGGATAGTTCTCCTCTCTCTGTGAATCATCTAGTCAAATTCAAAAGAGCGGAGATGTATTGTATGCCTCCATGCAGAGAGATTGTCGGACCTGCAACTAGTCCAAGTGAAGAGTTTGATCCTTTAAGCCGGCTCTGCAAGCCTGGCAGTTGGGTGCTGCCATGGGGTTGGCCCCAGTCTCTCTAGGGCTCCTCTAGGGCAGCACAGGGACCTCATAGGAAGGCAAGGCCTTTCTGCTTGGCACCAGGACCATGCAAGGAACAAGCAGAGGACAAGGCTTCTAAGCCTGGTTTCCTCATGAACAATTGCTCAGCTTTAATTCCTCTGAGAACTCCAAAGGAACATAGCTACTCTGATGCTGGTCATTTTGGGTTGATTTAATTCTGCACTAAACTCACCAACTCATCCCAAAATGTACTATAATCACACTGTGGCAGCAGTATTGTAGTTACAAAAAAACCTTTATATTTAAAAGAGTACTCTTAGGGCGCCTGGGTGGCTCAGTCGGTTAAATGCCGGCCTTCAGCTCAGGTCAGGATTCCAGGGTCCTAAGATCAAGCCCCACGTTGGGCTCCCTGCTCAGTGGAGAGCCTGCTTCTCCCTCTCCCTCTGCCTGCCTCTCTGCCTACTTGTGCTCTCTCTCTCTCTGTCAAATAAATAAATAAAATCTTTTAAATAAATAAATAAGTACTCTTTCAGGGTGCCTGGGTGGCTCAGTCAGTTTAAGCATCTGACTCTATCTCAGCTCAGATCTTGATCTCAGGGTCATGAGTTCGAGCCCTGCGTTGAGTTCCACACTGGGCATGGAGCCTACTTTAAAAAAAATAAAAAAGAATACTCTCTTCAAAGAGTCCTGAGCTATAATATAAGCAAAAACTATACAAGCCCTCATAGCATACTGTAACAAAAGTAATTATTTAAAATTTTTCTTATTTTATAGCCCAGAAAAGCTGAGGCCCAGAAGGAAAAGAATTTGTTTTGGGCTTCCTCAGAAATTCAGCCAAACAGAGGACGGGACTGAGACAGCATTCTGAAATTCAGGATCAAATACACCTGCAGCACATTGTTTGAAGAGCAGGAGACTAAACCATTTAAAAGTCCATCAGTAGAAGTCGGGTTAAAATTACTGTTCAGTGAGGGGCGCCTGGGTGGCTCAGATGGTTAAGCGTCTGCCTTCGGCTCGGGTCATGATCCCAGGGTCCTGGGATCGAGCCCCACATCGGGCTCCTGGCTTGGCGGGGAGCCTGCTTCTCCCTCTCCCTCTGCCTCTGCCTCTCCCCCTGCTCATGCTCTCTAACTCTGTCTCAAATGAATAAATAAAAAATCTAAAAAAAAAAAAAAAATTACTGTTCAGTGAAATAAACCAAACACAAAAGGACAAATACTATACGATTCCACTTATATGAGGCATCTAGAGTAGTCAAATTCATACTGACATAAAGTAGATGGTGACTGTGGGGAGGGGCAATGGGGAGTTGTTAAATGGGAACAGAGTTTCAGTTTTGCAAGATGAAAAAGTCCTGGAAATGAATGGTGATGATGGTTGCATAACAATGTGAATGTACTTTATGCAACTGAACTGTATAGTTAAAAATAGTAAAAATGGTAAATTTTATGTTATGTATATTGTATATATATGTTATGTATATTTTACCACAATAAAAATGCAAAAAAAGCTTATTGTTCATGTATGTACCATGTATTATGATACCAGGAAAAAAAAAGAAAAGCATGAGGCACTTCTGTCTGTACTGACATGGAATAATCACAAAAACAAAAAAGTGTTAAAAAAAAAGTTTTCTTCTTTTTAAAAGAAGAAAATTTTCTTTTTAAAAATGGCAGAATGGGATTAGATCTAGCAAAGGTGGTACTCTAGAAGGCTACATGAAGTACAAGCTTTTGAAGAAAAGTGCCTAGATATCCTGGGGGCGAGTTATTCTACTTCTCGAACCTCAGTTTTATGATTCTAAGATGAAGAAAATACCAACTATCTCTCAGGGTTGTTGTGTGTATTGAGATACTACATGTAAAAACACCCAGTGCGTCGTGTTAGGTATACATAATCCTCAAGTTCTAGTTTCTTGTACATATCATTAATGAATTTGTCCTAATGTTTCCAACTCGTTTTAGGTAGCATAAGAGTATAAAAAGCATGATACATTTTTTTAAGATCTTATTTTTAAGTAATCTCTACACCCAATATGGGGCTTGAACTCACAACCCCAAGATCAAGAGTCACATGCTCTACTGACTGAGTCAGTCAGCACTCTGATACATTTTAATAAAAAATACACAAATTCGTACATGGAAGGGTAGAATCAAAATGTCTAACAGAGGTTACCTCTTGGGAATAGCAATTTTAGTTAATACCCTTTTATATTGTAGGGACGGACGCCTGGGTGGCTCAGTCGTTAAACGTCTGCCTTGGGCTCAGGTCATGATCTCAGGGTCCTGGGACCCAGCCCCGCATCGGGCTCCTTGCTCAGCAGGGAGTCTGCTTCTCCCTCTCCCTCTGCCACACCCCCTGCTCGTGCTCTCTCAAATGAATACATAAAATCTTTTTTAAAAAATACCCTTTCATATTGCTGCAGTTGTTTGGTTTTTTTTTTAACTTACAAAGACTAAAGGAAAATTATTCAGCCTGGCTTAAATCTTTTTAGCCTATTTACTCCTTCTTTGCAGTGTATATAATCGCCACTTTGTGAAGCCAAACTTTTTGTGTGGCCCATACCTCTCCTGAGTTCTAAGAGGCAGCATGAAGATACAGAGGCAGAGCCTGTGGGCCACACAGCCAGCCACTTCAGTGAATAGGAAATAAAGTCTGTTTTGCTATTTTCCCAAAGATGAAAATAATTAGCATTATTATAAGTACAGAAATTCATTCACATACATCTTTGCTTGTGAGGTAAGGATTATATAAACCCTTTTTCCAGATGAGGATCAGAGAGACATAATGACTTGCTAATAACCCAAGGAGCTAGGCCTGGAGCCTAAAACCAAGTTGTATCCCTCTTACCAAAGTGGGGAGGCCAAAACACTCCTTAGAATTTTAAGTGAGTCTGCCCTACCGCATTACACAGGAAAGAAAAGCATTTTCCATTTTGTCTCCAATTTATTTTTCCTAGACATGCCTAACATTTTGCTGGGTGTAGAGCTTTGTGGCATTAAATACATTCACATTTTCACATTGTTATGCAACTATCACCACAACCCATCTCCAAAATTTTTCATCTTCACAAACTGAAATTCTGTACCCACTAAATAATAAATCTCCATTCCTGCCTCCCCCTGTCCTTGGCAAGCATGATTCTAACTCTAGAGACCCTATTTCTGTCTCTATGAGTTCAACTACTCTAAGTACTTCATATAAAGGGACTCATACAAAATTTGTCTTTGATTAGCTTATTTCATCATAATGTCTTCAAGGTTCATCCATATTGTGACATGTGACAGAATTTCCTTTTTAAGGCTGAATAATATTTTTCCCCCCAAAGATTTTATTTATTTGACAGAGACACAGCAAGAGAGGGAACACAAGCAGGCAGAGTGGGAGAGGGAGGAGCAGGCTTCCTGTGGAGCAGGGAGGCGCCATGCGGGACGTGAGGTCAAAAGCAGCTGCTTAACAACCGAGCCACCCAGGCGCCCCAAGGCTGAATAATATTCTACTTTATGTATATGCCACATTTTGTTTGTCCATTCATGCTCCCACCCTTTGGCTATAGTGAGTAATGCTATTATGAACATGAGGGTACAAATTATCTGCTCAATTCCCTGCTTTCAATTCTTTGGGGTTTATACCCAGAAATGAAATTCCTGGATCATATGGTAATTCTGTTTACTTTTCTGAGGAACTGCCACACTGTCTTCCACAGTGGCTGTGCCATCTTACATTCCCACCAACAGAGCACGAGACTTGCAATTTCTCCACATCCTCACCAACACCTGTTATTTTGTTTATTTTGTCTTGTTGTTTTTAAGTAATAGCTATCCTAATGGGCTTGAAATGTTTGTGGGGTTTTTTTCTTTTAAGCTTTTATTTATTTATTTGACAGAGAGAGCGAGCGAGAGCAGGAACACAAGCAGGTGGAGTTGGAGAGGGAGAAGCAGGCTTCCCGCGGAGCAAGGAGCCCGATGTGGGGCTCGATCCCAGGACCCCAGGATCATTACCTGAGCTGAAGGCAGACGCTTAATGACTGACCCACCCAGGCGTCCCTAGGCTTGAAATGTTTGCTGGCCTTTCTGACCCTCAAATAATAGACCAAAATGATTCTCAAGTCCTTACTGATTATCTTGAAGCATATCATGCAATCTATTATTTTTCTTATTTTATTTTACATTTACCTACTCTGAAAGTCAGTACTTATCAGGAGCACCTGGGCGGCTCAGTTGGTTTAAGTGTCCGACTCTTGGTTTCGGCTCAGGTCATTACCTCGGGGGTCATAAGACTGAGCCCTGGTTCAGCTCTCCTGGATGGGGAGCCTGCTTGAGATTCTCTCTGTTCCTCTCCTTCTGCCCCTCCCCTCCCATGCTCTCACTCTCAAAAAAAAAAAAAGAAAGTCAGTAGTCACTCTTCAGCTCACTCACTCCATCCAAAGAGTTGCCTACAGTTTATACTTATTGGTTTGGTGTTTCACTACCGGAATGAAATGATGTCATATATAAATTTGAGATATTTATATGCATACTCTCCTCAAATCACTTACAAAAACATTAAGAGCACTAATCTCCATTTACCCAAGCCTGCCACTTCTGTAATTAGACCTATTTTAGAGACAGATGTAGCATGAGGCAGCACAGCATTCAAAACCACAGGCTTAGAATTCAAAGTGCATCGGTTCAACTCTTAATGTTGATACTACTTACTAGCTGAGTGCCTTCAGGGAGGTTACTTAACCTCTCTCAATTGTACCCTCTCATCTGCAAAATTGAGAAAATAACTCTACCTGTTTCATAGTACTATGTTAGGATTGATGAGATAGATCTGTGTGGGGCTTGGCCCATTGCCTGATTCGTAGTATGAGCTACAGAAATGTTAGCCAATTATATGCTGTTTGAACTCCAACAACAGCTAACTTAGCTAAATTTACTCTGGGCCAGGGGCTATCCTAAGGGTTTTACATTTAGTGGCTCTTCTAATCCTTTTAACAATCTTATGAAGTAGGTATTGCTGCTATCCTTATTATCCAGATAAAACTACAGAAAAGCTAAATATCCTGAAGGTACACAGCAATCAAGAGTGGGAGTTGGGATCTGAATCCCAGCTCCTTACCATGATACAGTTCAGCCTCTCGAAAACAACAGGGGCCAGGCCACAAAAGGCCAACTGGAGAAGAGACAACCCTTTTAAAGAACAAGCCGCTACTCAGCTCTAGCCAGTTACTGCCACAGAGAAATGCAGCCTCAAGGTTGCCTGATCTTTGAATTTTTCAAGAAAAGCCAGCAACCTAAGGGGAAGATTTTTTTCTTAAAGTTTTTATTTATTTAGAGCGAGAGAGAGCGTGTGCACACGTGTGCGTACAGGGGTGAGGAGGGGCAGAAGATGAGAGGGAGAGAGAATCTCAAGCAGACTCCCCTACTCATGACCCTGAGATCATGACCTGAGCCTAAACCAAGAGCCGGTTTTAACCGACTGCGCGACCCAGGCGTTCCTACAGACTAAAGGATTTTAATGTAACATACTGAAAATTTCTCTGATAGCGGTTTCAGATTCTACATTGCAACTAATCTTTAAGAAACTTCCACTTGTTGAGTTTTGATATAATCTCAAAGAATATGCACGGCTATCTGATAAGGCATTAAAATACTCTTCCCTTTTCTAATTATATACCTGTGTAAGGCTGAATTTTCTTCCTCTGTCAGCTAAACCAATTATTTCACAACAGATTAAATGCAAATGCCTTCGTAATGTCTATTACGACATTAAAGAGTTGGAAGAGGTAATGTAACTTCTCTATTTTTTATTTTAGAAAATAGTTACTTTTTGTTAAGACATTATTATGTTAATATAAGGTTTATTATTTCTATTCTTAAAAGAATTTTTTAAGCTTTATCAGTTTTAAATTCTAATACAATAAAAACTGATAAAAATGACCTACATAAACTAAAGTTCTTTGAGGTCTTCAATGACTTTTAAGAGGTCCTGAGACCAAAGAGTCTAAGAATTTTTTATTTAAGACAGTGGTTCTCACCCAGAGTGATGTCCTGCCTGGACCATTCGGCAACATCTAGAGACATTTTTGGTCATCACAACAGGGAAGGTGCTACTGGCATATACTGGTTAGAGGCCATGGATGCTGCTAAACATGCTTCAATGCACAGGACAGCTCCCCATAACAAAGAATTACCCAGCCCCAAATGTCAATACTGTTGAGGTTGAGAAACCCTGCTTTTGAGAAATATTCAATGGCGTACCAAAAAAATGTTAATATTAAGAAAACAGCTACAAAACAGCAGAGATGACCTAATCCCAATTTCTTAAATTTTTTTAAAAAGATTTGAGAGAGAGAGGGAGAGAGCGTGAGAACACAAGCAGGAGGAGGGGCCGAGGGAGAGAGAGAATCTCAAGCAGACTCCCGGATGAGCGAGGAGCCTGACCTGGGGCTCCATCCCAGACCCTGAGATCATGATCTGAGCCGAAATCAAGAGTCAGACACTTAACTGATTGGAGCCACCCAGGCGCCCCCCAATTTTATTTTTAAACTATGTACACATGCATACAAAAAAAGGCTAAAATATGTCCCACGTGTCAAAAATGGTCATCCTGAGTAGGTGGTATACTTCCTTTCTTTAAATTCTATTTTCTGAATTTCCTATAATTAATACATGATCTTTTTAAAAACGTATGAATAAGTAGGAAGCCTGTCTTCTAAGTGTCCTATTCTATTGACCTGCATGATTCAACAGGAAATTCTCAATAGTAAAGTATGGAATTAGTGAAATGTCAAAGAACAAAAGCTCTTCAAATAGAGCTAAGGGAACACTAAAAACAGATTCTTGGATCTCATCAACAGTAAGGATTTACAAGGAAGTTATTAAGATAGTATGATGCACTGTAAGGTACTCCCAGACCACAGATCATGTCCAGTCTCACTTCTGCCATACAGAATTAACCTAGACAATACGTTCTCATGATTATATCACAGGCACTCTCTTCATTTATTGAGTAGTTTCTGATTTTTTTTGTTTTTTAAAATAAGAACACTGCCTGCCTGACTTTTGTAAAATTCCTTGCATAAGCAACATTAACAACATAATAAAGCTTTCTTTTCTCTTCTTGAGAAATTCTAAGAAGGTTGAACCAATGCAGGCCCAATGCTTTAGTTCTTTTAGGAAGGCACACAATACCCACCCACAAGCAGGTATAAACAGAGATGTCAACCCTGAGACTCAACGGCTGCTTGAAGCTGGTTGCCAAACATGTAAATTTCAGTTGTTTCTTGCCAGTATGTGGAAGGCAAAAACACATGCTTCAGCCATCTATGGCTGCTAGTGATATCTGTATAAACCATCAAACTTGGTTAAGACACCTATAAAAAGGAATGCCTGGGTGGCTCAGTCACCTTCAGCTCAGGTCCTGATCCCAGGGTCCTGGGATTTCGTCCCACATCAGGCTCCTTGCTTGGCGGGGAGCCTGCTTCTCCCTCTGCCTGCCGCTCCCCCTGCTTGTGCTCTCTCTCTCTCTGACAAATAAATAATCTTTAAAAAAAAAAAAAAGACACCTATTAAAAAAACACACAACAATCCTCAGAGGTTCCAATTATTCACTTGGCCTTAAGTAGTAACACAAAAGATACAATTGAAATTTAGATACAAGACTTGAATGGAAATTCAGAATGAGAGAAGTTGTGTAACAAGATTTTGACAGGCACCTAGGTTTGCAGAAAATTCCTCCTCCTGAGTAATGTTCTTGGAAGGAAACAGACTTTCCAAAGTAAGGGAAGTATAGTCAGACTAAGAATTAAAACTGGAGACAGCCAGAGTGACAGTCTGCCTCCAACCTGGAAAATCTCTACTGACTCATCTCTAAAATAATGGGCACTGCCAACTTAATCAAAACAACCATGTTCAGGGACAATGAAACTGCAGATAGAATGTAGTAGCAGAGGGGTGCCTGAGTGGCTCAGTCAGTTAAGTGTCCGACTCTTGATTTCAGCTCAGGTCATGATCTCAGGTCTTGGGATTAAGCCCTGCGTTGGGTGGGCTCTGCACTCAGCAGGGAGTCAGCTTGAGGATTCTCTCTCTCCCTCTCTCTCTGCCCTCCCCCTGCTCATGCATACAAACTCTCTCTCTAAAATAAATAAATCTAAAAAAATAAGGAAAGAATGTAGGGGCAGAGGAAGCCAACGAAAGTTTAACACTTTACTTGAGAGTAAAGTCCTTTAGAAACACAGAATCTCATGACTTTCCCTATTGAGAGACAAGATCAGAAGACCCCTGAGATTCAGATTTTAATCCTGACTATACTACTTACTAGTTGTAAACTACTGAGCAAATCACTTTACTTCTTTGCTCCTGTGTCCCTATATGTAAAATTAAAAGCTTCAATTAGATGACCATTAGTCTTTTCCAGCAATAAAATTCTATGGTTCTACAGAGACAGAACATTAATAGTAAACGGATCACAGTGACAATGGTGAAATCAGGACTCTAACCCAGATCTCTTAAACTTCTTTATGGATGTCATTTCACAACATGAAAGACATTCTCGAGGCAACTGGCCATATACCTGAAAAACTACAATTCCTGAAAATCCTTCCCAGGGCCAATCTATACATTTGAGGGGCCAACGTTTACTCCAAATGTATTCTGGTACTGGACAGATACTCCATAACATGGAGTTTTAATAACATGGTTTTAGTATCAGTATCACACCCACATTTTGGATAAAAACACCTCAGGAAAAAAAATCCCAACTCAGTGGGGAATCATTCCCCAAACACCTTTCCTTAAAATCAACTGCAAAAAAACAACCCACAGGAAGGCTTTTTAAAAAGGGAGGAGGAAGAATGTACAAGTGAACAGTAGAACAATAACTATAAGATGAGGTATATACAAAGGAAGGGGTAACTCACTAGGCTCTGGATGTAGCATTTTCTTAATGGTTTTAGCTGCCTCTCCTCCTTTCTAATAAGAAACAAAGGGACAGGGGCGCCTGGGTGGCTCATATGGTTAAGCGTCTGCCTTCGGCTCAGGTCATGATCCCAGGGTCCTGGGATCGAGTCCCGCATCGGGCTCCCTGCTAGGCGGGGAGCCTGCTTCTCTCCCTCTGCCTCTCTCTCTCTCTGACTTTCATGAATAAATAAATAAATAAAAATTTAAAAAAAAAACAAAGGGACAAATGACTAACCATTCTGCCTCTCAGACTCAATCCAGTACCTTAAAAGTGGCAGCTGAAAGACCTGACAGCAGAATGGAGACTTGGAGCCTTGATCACCAGAGGCATTCAATGGTGAACAGGAGAGCTAAGAGAGTACGGCTTTGGTTTTAGTTGAGTATCGGCCAGCTCAGGTGATTATGAGTAGGTGGTCATATAACTTATCATTCAAACTAGGACTTCTTTTTAAGAATGAAAGGAGTGTTAATAATTGTACTGGGACAATGGGGAAATTAGGATAGTCCCAAGCAAACCAGGATATACAGTCACCTTGTTATAAAGGACCCCAGCCAGCAGCAAGGTAAGTGGGGGACCTATACAGTGACCTTATCAACCACGTAAGGTAATCTTACCTTGCTGTATCAAGGTGTAGGAGCCCAGCAGAGGAAAAACGGAAGATGGGAATCAGTCTTTCCACCAACATCTCTGCTACTAGGATCTGTTATAAACCTATCAATTTCCTCAGATGCCATTTTCTCATTGATTCCTATATCCCCAGACCTCCAGAGTATAACTTCCATTTTAAAATTGGCCCTAATAAGAAAATAATACTCAGAGCACATGGACTTGACCTCCAATGCATATCAACTCTGCATCCTGAGAGGTACGTGATAGCATCTTGGGTATCAACACTGCAAAGTGCAATGAGTGAGTAAGGTAGCAAGGAAAGTGTGACCGTGAAGGTATGGGAAGAGCAGATAACAAAAGTGACAAACTGCTGTTGTCAAGTCTTTCCCTGAATTCCTGACTTAGGATAACTGACATGAAAAGCAAGTGGAATCTAACCCTCCTTGTTAACCTAATCTGTGATTAACCTTGGAAAGGGAACAACTTCTTTTTCACAGAAGCAGAGTGAAGTTGCTGGTGACAGAAGTAAATTTTATTTGCAAGAACACTATAATTCAAGCTCAGTAAGGATTAAACAGGCTTATCATCTGGTCTAGGAGTCATACCTTCCTTTATGATATTGTGTTTGTGACAAAGTACTTCCAAATGACTTACCAGTGCTTTCTGGGCAAATTATCCCATGTTACATTGTTTAAACCTTCCAAAAAGCACTTTATCATTATTCATCTATGTCCTTATGAGGAGACACCTTTTGGCTGAGATCAGGGAAATGTACTCAACCAGCATGCTTTCAGCAGATACCAAACTCAAATTATAGGCTCAGTAAATAGTACGAGTCATGTATGTTGTTTGTACTTTTGGTTGGGCTAATGGAGAAGAGGAACCAAACTGGTAACCAGAATATACCCACTCCTAATTATACCTCACTAAAGCAGGTGAGTTCAACCCAGTGTGAAGTTACATGGTTTATATAAGCAAGTGTGGAACACACAAAGTGTAAGGAAGAAGACTTTAGATAACTGCCAAGACCAACATCCAGCTGATTTCTAGCACCAAGAGAGATCTGCTGGAGGTTTGAGTATGGTAGCTATAACCAGAACTATGCTTATTGGCTCAAAACCCACTGATCCATCCCCACAGCTATACCCCCTCCCTTCATTTACACAAAGGGGGTGAGAGAAGCAGGTAGCAAAGTACCAGTGATACCAGCAAGAGAAGAGAATGTAGGGGAAAAGTCAGGTCCTACAAAACAGTCTAAAAATTTCAGAGCAGTTAGCAGCATGTCTCAGTTGCTCCAGCAGACCCAGGCTGCAAATCCAGCTCCACCGCAAACTACAGGAGCCTTGGAGGTCATTTAACTTCTCTAAACCTCAGTTTCTTCATATGTAAAATAAGGATAACAGCACTAACCCTACCTTAGGAAAGTTTCTTGTAATTATTAAATGTGGTCACATATATAAATGTGCCTGACATAAGAAACACCCCCAAATAATATGTGATAAATGAATGACATGCTCAAAAATTAGCTATTTTTATTGTTTAACATTCATCTTTGTGAACAGCAATGTCTCAGTTGAACGTCAGGTGAGGCATTCCTATTTAATTTGGTGGACCCTGGGGAGCACTGTAGATTTTTTTGAGGGATCAGCAGCGAATGTGTGATCATGAGAGTTAAGTTTTACGAAGCTTATGTTGGCAGTAATGACTAATAAGTATTAAAGCTGAAAAGAACAAAAATCTGGGAAGCAGCTACTGGAACCAAATTTTCTACAACGACCAAGGTAATAGGCCAAGGTAATAATCTTTTTTCATTCCTAGAATTATATTTCACTTCATCTGAACCAGAAACAATGAATTCCAATATCTATTCTTCCACCAATGCCCTACCTGTTCTTTGCGTTTCAGAACCCTCAGCAGTCATTGATCAATGTCCTTTCTTGATTTTTTAGCACTTAGTTATGACAATTAATACAAAACCTTCAAATGCCTGTGTCTTTCTAGACTATAGATAACACTGGTTATTTTCCAAGTGGCAAATAAGACATATATAAAGTGCTTAGCAGAAAGCCTGGCACACATTATAAGCTAAATAAATGATTAAAAAAAATTTTTGCAGTTATTATTAAGATTAAAGAGGCACACATAGTATGTTCCTATTAAATATTTTTAATGAATAAATAAACATAAGATACCTGTGTGGAACAACTTATTTACAGCAAAACACAAATATAATTTATCATCTAAGAGGAGAAACTAGAGTTGCACATGTGCTCAGAAATTGCTAATTTTTCCAGCTTTCAATTTTTAAAAGAGATCCAGAAAAGGTGAATTACCCTATAAGAAAAGGGAAAGAAAAATATAAAAAGGCAACTTAGAAACAGCACATGCCTGGGAGCAATGGGCCCTACTTGGCCTGCTGACTGCCAAAGACTAACAAGGCAGCTCTGGGCAAGTCATCTTTCTACTTTTCCACTCCCTCTTCCATAAAATGAAGATCTTCCCTTCTCTCTGATTCAATGAGGAAGAAAGAAGATACAAAAAAGACTACATAATGAAGTATTTCCCAAGCTTCAGTCAATCTCGATCAACTTTAGATTTCTGCCATATCCATGTAAACACATTTACTATTATTTTTCTTTAAATTGACTTTTAAAATTTTAACCTCACCTTAAGCAATAAATTCATTAAAAATATTTTATACATGCTGGTTAACTTTTCCATACATAAAAATGTACTATTAAAATTTAAATATTTATTCAAAAATCACCTAAAATCAGCTTACATATCCACAGGCAAATAGTAACCTCACCCTTATAACTTAAAATCAAAAATTTATTTTATTTTTATTTTTTTAAGATTTTATTTATTTACTTGACAGAGAACGAGCACAAGCAGGGAGAGTGGCAGGCAGAGGGAGAGGGAGAAGCAGGCTCCTCGCAGAGCAAGGGAAGCCTGATGTGGGACTCGATCCCAGGACCCCGGGATCATGACCTGAGCCGAAGGCAGTCGCTTAAGCAACTGAGCCACCCAGGCGCCCAAAATCAAAATTTTAAACAGAGAATCAAGTAAAAAAGAAATGTAATTTCACATTCTCACAATAATCTGAGGTTAATCCTAACAGATTAATATTCAGTTCTTCAATTGTAAGAGACAATACTTAAAGCGTGGGGCACCAAAAATTGAAAACAGAATTGATTCCTTCTTAATCTATGTCATCTTCATTTGAATTAGGATTTTAGTTCCTTTAATTTTAAAAGGCTTTAATTCTACCCTTGAGTATCTAAATTCAGACTAAAACAATAATAAAAGCAATTACTTCTTTCTTGAACCCATAAAAAAGAAAAAAATTAAAATTAAGTGCTGTTTATTAACAAATGGAAGTGCTCTTCACCTGGCTCAATGCATAAGATAAACGCATCTACTTCTTCTGTAAGTTACTTCCTAACTCACAATTCAGAACACAGCATCCACCTGTGTTTCAAGTTTTACTGGTCAATAAAGTTTCCCTGATCTAAATGATTCCAACTGCACTTTACAACCAAATCTACCAATCATCAGTGAATGAGCACACACTTGTGGTCACCAGGATCCATAACTGAGGGCCACTGCTCCTCTTAGGAACTCTTAGTAATGAAAAACACACTGGCATAAGTTAAGTCAGTGATGATCCTTTGAACAATACAGAACACAAAGACAACTTTTTGCTGTGCTAATAACGTCTAATAAGACTGGCGGTCATCAGTTCAACCTCACTAGCTTATTTTAAAGTAGAAGTGACAAACCTGGGCATAATTCTAAATTTGCCAATCTTTGATAGGTATCAATTAGCTGACTGAAGAACAAGTGGGAAAAATAATGTGCATCTATAAATATCCATGTTACCTTATCCTTATGACACAATCTCTATAATTTATCATAGCAATGTCCTCCAAGGCCATCTCTATGAGCTGTCTTTCTTTCCCACTAAAACTCGTAAGCAAGAGGATTATTTGCTATAATAAGTACTGCAAATCCAAGAAAAATCAGGTATCTATTAAAGTATCATAAAGCAGAGGGGAAACATTTTTTAAAGGGCCATATGCACTATTACAGATGATAAGTAAATGTTCCTAAAATGCAAGCTTGGGGGCATGGTTTATACCTGATATATCATTTCTGTTCTTCTAATTGCTTCTGCTTTATAAACTATGCACTCAAAAACTATTTGTTGTACTAATTAATAGACGAAAGGATAAAATTTAACACCTTCACAGCAATGGATTATCAGTAAATAAAAAGGCCCAGAAGAAAATCCAATAATTGATTCCCTAATCACCTTATTGAAATGTATGTACTATGAAAGCTTTTTCAAGTCACAAATCTGCCCTACCACTAGCCATATTTTTCCTGATAAACTAACCACTGGACCAACAAATTCATTCCAATTAAACACCTGAGAAGTTCTAATGAGTTTAAGACTTTATTCCACTGGCTAAAGCCAAACACTTTACCTGTAGATAACATGCTCTTAGATGAATTTATTTACAAAAAAACTGATTCCATAAAATTCATAGAACTAGTGACTGGGAAACAGGAAATGATCATTATTAATAGGTTCAAGTTGAGAATATGGTTATTATCACAGCTATTATTTGATGCTTAAAAATACATTTTGATGACAACACTGGGGTTAAGCTTATTTACAAAGCATTTTTAACAGTTCATCTCATTGAGAGCTTTCTCAATTTTTCACATTGTACTGTGCTATGTGCAAATAAATGTTAGATATTGAAAGTGTCAATCTCAGGGCGCCTGGGTGGCTCAGTCGTTAAGCATCTGCCTTCAGCTCAGGTCATGATCCCAGGGTCCTGGGATCGGGCCCCACATCGAGGCCCCCCCCCCCCCGCATCGGGCTTCCTGCTCAGTGGGAAGCCTGCTTCTCCCTCTCCCACTCCCCCTGCTTGTGTTCCCTCTCTCACTGTGTCTCTCTCTGTCAAATGAATAAAATCTTAAAAAACAAAAACCTTTAAAAAAAAAAAGAAAAGCTTCTGAAGGTGCTTTTCCTACATTTAGTCATAAGCATCAGGAAAGAGATCATAATCTCTCACTGAAACTCAAAACTTCATACTAATGGGCTATTAATCTGCTAGCTCTACAGGTTCTAATATCAATTAGTCTTAAATATCAATTCAGGGAAAATAATATTATTAGATGCAACCAAAGACTTAAAGGGTAAACCCAGGATATCCCCCAATATGTGTTCTTACATTCCTTGATGTTGGTAGGATCTCTTATGAGCAGTACTTCAACATACATTGTGCCTTCTCATTCCACATCAAAAAGTCACAAAACTATCCTGTCTGCCCCATTTGCACAGGTCTGTTACCAATACTGTAAGAACAAGTGTCAGCTAATAATAATATCACAAGTTACAAGTACCAAAGGGAAGGAAAACAAGCTCAGCTTTTCTCTGAGAGACCTGGCACTCTGTTCAGCACACAACCTAAACTTTACCTAATGTAGTTCTTTAAAAAAAAAAAAAAAGATTTTATTTGTTTGTCGGAGAGAGAGAGCACGCGAAAGAGGGAACACAAGCAGGGGGAGTGGCAGGCAGAGGGAGAAGCAGGCTCCCCGCTTAGCAGGGAGCCCGATGTGGCTTGGATGCGGGGCTTGATCCCAGGACCCTGGGAGCCAGGGGCAGACGCTTAACTGACTGAGCCACCCAGGCGTCTCCTTAATTTAGTTCTCACAAGAGCCCTTCAGGTAAGTGCTGGTACATCAGGAAACAGACCCAGAGAGTAACTTGACTACAAGGTCATACATTAAATGACACAACAGTGACCATGTGTGTATGCAATACCACATTGCCTTACAGAATAGCACAGTAATGCCCTTTTCTGATCAAAATAAAGAAAAATACTTAAAAGTATTTTAATGTTTAAAAAAAAAAATTCTCCCACTTGTTGCTGTCACAGTCTCACTGCCCAGGAGAACAGTTTTCTCCTTCCTGATTTTCTCTGGCTTACTCTTAATATCTGCTGGCCTCATTGTGCCCTGGAAAAGGGGCCAGCTGTTAGAACAAAATAGCAATGATGTATCCTTAACAAATCGCATTTTATAAGGCCACAGGAATCATGCAAATATTTTTGCCCTAGGTCTAAGTTAATTCTACCAAACAGCTTTGTGTCAGTTACAAGAAATGTGAGCCTGCCCAAACATTTAGGAAATGTAAACAGTGAACAAACTATGAATACACTATCATTTTAATCACCACTTTCTAAAGTCTTTAACCAACCCAGACAAGATACAAGAACAACAACAAAATGCATAAAGCTAATCTCAATACCAGAATCTGGCCTCCCACCACATTTTTGTGACACACTAGGGATAGACAGCATTAGCCTCAAAACCCTAAGAGCCTCTCCCCTCAGGTGTTAACTGCTAAAGAAGGACAATGATAGATAAGACGTAAACCTGACATTTTAAATAGTTTTAAATTGGGGAAGATCATTGAAGGACTTCCCAGAACAATATTTAATTAGCTTTAACAAGTTAAGGTGTATTTATGACTCCCAGAGGGGGCTTCCTTATCTGAAGCAAACAGGAGGAACTTCCTGTTAGCATAAGTTGTACTGATAATGCAAGGTGAATAGCTAACCAAAAGTATATGTTCAGGAAATAAGTAAGAAAAGCTAAGTATATCTGAGCTAAACTGGGGGGGAGGGGGGCAGGGTCCTGCTGCATGGACTAGGAACAAGGACAGGAGTAGATAAAAAGGAAACAGGAAGGACTGAGCTAGAGGAAGTGTGAGGGGAGGAAGGAGGAGGAAGGAGCAAAGACTGAAACCCAGAAAGTAATGATGGAGATGGGCAACTCAGGCCTAGAAAAACAAGAAAATAAATGCCTAAAACCAGGAGGTTTGCTAGAGCCTGCCCTGTGGAAAGGACTCTCCTCTTCTACAGACTACAATTAAGATAAAGTAAATTAACTGGCCAAGACTAGAGAAAACGGGGTTCATTTGAGACATAGGGGAAGGTCTTGCACAAGGATAATTTATTGAGAATGGAGGCAACATTTTAGTGTTTTTTTAAAAAAGTGTTAACTTAAAATGGGTGAATTGTATGGCATGTGAATTATATATTAATAAATCTGTTATGTTTAAAAAGTGTTAAGCTGGGCAATGTATGACTGTACTCATGATTCAATTACCATGATTAGTTCAGGAATACCCCCCAAATTCCTTCAGCCAGTAGGGAGAATTTCCTTGTACCTGGGGACACCTCTGTTGGAAAACATCAGTCTGGAAAGGAGACTAGGGTATAATCAATACAGAAGAAAAAAACGGTGAGCTCTTTAAAGAGATGTTCCCCATTTTTGCCCTTGGAATTTTTGGCAGTGTTGGGGAAGGAAGCTTTTGTTTGGGGTATGCCTTGAAGTAGAATATCAGGTTTCTTCAGGGGATGATCTAGGGCCAAAAGACACCTAGTCAAAGAGAAAACGATCTAGGGTGGAAAAGTCAAGTCAGTTCTGGAGAAACCCCAGAAGGTTTATCGTGAAATGATCACACAAGTCTTATCTCTGCTACCCCTAAATTGGACTGTACGCCCGTGCCACTTCCGACTGTTACTCGCCAAGAAAACGGATGCTTTGCCATGGTCCCAGAAGTTTCTGGCCAGCTGCCCACTGACGTAAATTAGAAAACCATTCGGGGACCGGCCTGGGTGAAGCGAAGCGCCACGTCCAGGGCTGGGCTCCTGCTTCCTCCCTCTCGCTGCAGGAAAAGGGACGGAGCGAGGTGGAAGGCGAGCGGGAACGCCAGATCAGCCGTCTTCGCCCTCCTCCCCTTAGCCCGCTTTCAGGGAGGCGCCCCAGCGGACCCCATCCCCACTCGCCCGCCTGGGGCCCGAGACCCCAGGGAGAAGGGGGGCGGTGGCGAGCACCCCCACGGGCAGCAGGCGCACCTCCCCCGGGGCAGCAGTCGCTGCGGCCCGCCCGGCCCGGGCCTCCCCGGGAGCAATAGGCTATCGATTCAGCTGCCTGTCGCTAGGAGCCCCGGGAGAGCGAGGCCTACACCGCCCGGCCGGAGCCCCGGCCTCGATTTCGCCACTTTCCCCACACCAGAGGGGGAGCCCGGGGGCAGCCGAGCCCAGCTGGGCGGGAGGGAGGAGGAGCGGAGACCACCTGCAACGGCAGCGGCCGGCAAAGGGGGTAAGGGCGCGGGGCTGCAGCCAACAAGTCTCCGGGGGTCGCCCACCCACCACCCCCCGCCTCACAAGTTACGCATTCAAGTTCAGGCCGGTGCCCCTTAGCCTCCAGTCCCCGGCACTGCCCACATCGTAAGAAAAACACGACACGGAAGAGGCCACTACAGAGAAGGGAGATGCAGCTGGGCCCCTCAGGGCGCCGACGGGGGCGGCCAACAGCGACCCGCCCGGCTGCTCTCCTCGCTCACCCAGCCAGCCCCCCGAGTCGCGGCCCCCGACCCCTCGGCGGCCGGCCCTGTCACCGCCCGGCCCCCAGCCCCAAGGCCCCTTCTCCCTGACGCCGGCGCCAGGGACTCGAGCTCCCCCTGGCCTCCGGCGCGCCTCGGCCTCCTCCCCCTCCGAATCCCCAAAATGCCCCCGCACCTTTTAAAGTACACGGAGGAAGAGTTTCCCATCAAACTTTGTCAGGCGGTAATCTCGCCCCCCCTCCCCGACCCACACTTCCAGGGCAGTCATCAGGAGAGATCACTTTGCACTTGGGATAAAGCGAATTAAGGACCTGTCAACCATTTTAGGTCTTTTTTTACAGAAGACATCCTCTCCTTCCCCTCCCTCCCCCATAAGGGTTTGAATTTGACACCAAACCTTCCCACCGCAGAAGGGGGGTTGGGGGGGGGCGGAGGGCAGAAGGAGGGTGGCGAGGGAGAGCGAAAGGGGAGGTTGGAAGGGGGCCGGGAGGCGTGGGGCGGGGAAGGGGGTTGATTTACCTGAGACCAGCCACTGGCCTCCATTGTTGGAGAATTCAATGGCATTGACACAGCCGAAGTGGCCGAGGAGGTCCTTCTTGTAGAGGTTTCTGCAGCCCCGCAGGCGTCTCCTCTGAAAGTCCTGAGTGAGCAGGGGGTCCCCATGCAAGCCCCGCTGGGACAAGAAGCCCACCACTGACCTCATGCTGCCCCCCAGGCCAGCTCTCCTCTTCATGCTGGAACCGCCGCCGCCGCCGTTCGCGCCGCCGCCCCTCCCTCGGCCTCACGCGCGGCCGCCGCTCTCCCCCCACCCAGCCCTCCCCCCGCGCTGCGATCCGGATGGTTCTTTAACCAGCCATGGCAGACGGAGCGAGGTGTGCAGACACTCGGTGGCGTTCGCGGCTTCCTGAGGGTCCCCTCCCTCCCTTTCCCCCCTAGGCTCCTCCCTCTCCTTCTCCGCCTCCTCCAGCAGCTGATTCTCAGCTGCGGCCGCGCTTCCGCGACGCGCGGCCCTTCCGCCGGCCGCCGGTGCCGGGAGAACGCGGGCGGCGGCTGCCCCTCCCCCGCCGCGGGCTGCTGGCCGGAAGAACGCGGGCGGCTGGCCTGGAGACCGCGGGCGGCGGCGCGGCTTTCCCGCCGCAGCTCCTCCCCGCGCTGTGCCCCCTGAGCGCCGCACTCTGTGAAGTTGAGGGCGCGTAACAATCGGAGCGGTAGCGGGGCTGCGGGCTCGCCTTCCTCCCCCGGCGGCCGGCGCTAGGTCGACTCCCCGCGCTTTTTTTTTTTTTTTTTTCGGTGGGGAAAATGCAACCCCGGGGTGGCAGAGGGGTGGAGGACAGGCTGTGGTCGCCCTCCCTCAACCCGGTTCGTCTCATCCTGGGGCCGCCCGAGCCCTGTCCAAGGGAAGGGAACCAGCAGTTAGGGCTGGACGTGGGGTAAGGCCGCTTGGGGGTTTTATGAGTGCACCCGTCCCTCCCCCGCCAAGTAAATTTTTAATACTACTTCCCCCCGCCCCCCCCACACACACACACCCAGTTCAGTTCTCCCTTCCTACAGCCATTCAGTAAAAAGGCTAAACTGTTCCGTCTGGTAGATAATAAGAATGGTATATGGGAAGGGGGGGGTCTTAATAAGTAGTACGAAAATTGCCCAAACTGAGTTGAGAAAGCTCTGAGAAAACGGGTACTTCTGTCCATTATTTCCAGCTACATTCGCAAGACGCAAGAAGCTTTATCCGAAAATAGCAATATACGTTATTTAATTGGGTGCAGTGAGCTCCTCTTCAAGGTCTTGAGTGTGGAGCTCTGAGGCTGTACAGCTGTTAACCAGCAGCTGCGTTCCAGGCCAGAAGTAGCTGCACTTCAGCAGGCGGGGAGCCTCCGTGTTGTTGACCCCAGCGAGGAGACTGGGTGTTAAGTGCTTTGGAATTGTACCAGATACAGTAAAAGTCCCTCTGTCAGTGTGTTGTATTTTTCCTGGAAGCTATGCTCTGTCGTTGAAATAAACCATGGTCAGCTACTAAAATAGGCAGGTGTCAGTTTCACCTTTTCAATTTAGCAGGAATTCCATCCTCTATATCAGAGATAGCACATGGGCAGTTGAGTATACACCCATGAAAGGTGGGCGAACATGGAAGAGGACACCCATCAGGCAAAATCACCTACTTCTACTTTTTGCAATAAGGTTAATTATACCAATAACATATGCAAGTAAGTGTTTAAAAGTCAACATTATAACAAATGTTGCTGAACTTAGATATTCACCAAATTTCAGAAATTATGGTTTTAATGGAATATTGTTTTCCTAAACAGGAAAATGTGTAGTGCTGTCTTTTTAAAAACTTTTGTTCTCAGGATGCTTCATGGTGCTTATTCATTATAATAGCCCCATAAAGATCAGTAGTAGTATACCAGATTGTTGAATGATTTTTTAGCACCCAACATCTTTTTTTTAAGATTTTCTTTATTTATTTTAGAGAGAGAGCACGAGCTGGAGGGGCAGAGGGAGAGGGAGAGAGTGAATCTCAAGCAGGCTCCACACTGAACTTAGAGCCCAAGGCAGGGCTAGATCCCAGGACCCTGAGCTGAAGCCAAGAGTCCCTCGCTTAACCAACTGCGCTACCCAGGCGCCACCCAACATCTTTTCTTCATAGCAATGTCATAATGTGTAATCAAACATGTATTTTTGTGATTTTATTGGAGTGTCCCCAACTCTATGCTCAAAGCAGGGACCATGTCTTTCTGCTATGGGTATATGTCCCAAGCCAGTACATCTTGGCACTCAGTGGCCGCTTGAATATTTGTTGAATATTTGAATGAACTTAGGGAGTAGAGAAGAATTTGGAAGGGAAGGTAATGACTTCCGTTATGGAAGGATTGAGTTTGAGATATCTGTGCTTCATTCCAGTGGAGATGATTTCAAGGCCAGTTTCCCATCTCACTGTTCCTTTGCTTGACATACTTAATCCACATATTCAAAAACAGGACTCATCTGGCACCTTCTAGATTAACAAGACATCATTTATACCTACCTTATTTGTTTGGGATGGGAGAGATGGACACAGTAATGATGTGGTTGAAGTGGCCTTTAATGTGGCAATATATGACACACTCTCAAGCTCTCCCCTCTTTAAACATATACCTCTTCTCCACAACTTTAAATGTGACTTGCTTTTCCCCAATCCCTGGAATAACTGTCCCATTTACCGCAGCCTAAAAATAGACCAGGATCTGATCACAAGCCAGCCCAGTTCTAGGACTTTGCTAGAAACTTCCTTAACTGTTCAGTGACCAACCAGAACAGAAATGTAGGACCACTCAGTCTGTTTATCGCCTACTGCTAGTCTGGGCAGGTTTTTGTAAGGAGAATGCATAAAATCTCTCTCTCCCTTGTCCCATAATTGGGGGTGCCAAGTAAAATGCAGGATGCCCACTTCAATATGAATTCCAGATAAGCAGTAATTTTTAGCATATGTATTTTCTGCGCAATATTCAGAATATACTTATATTAATGTAATTACTCATTGTTTATCTAAAATTCAAATCGAATTGGAGCATCCTATCTTTTCCTAAATCTGGCAACCCTACCTAATATAGTGTAATCCAGCTTTGAAAGATTAAGCCCCATTATATCTATTTGCTTTTGTTATGAATTTAACATAATCTCTTGTGTTATTTATTGCAAACTAAAAATATCATACATAACTATATCAACTTCAGTGATCATATGAGCTTGGCCTTTCTGATATAGGCATTTATAGTGAAAAGTCCAGTGTACTTAGCTTAAAAATAGCAAATGAAACTGGACTCTTGAATAATCTATCCACTGCATAGAATGTACAGGGGAAAAGGAAAAAGAGTGAAAAATTCATGTTTTTCTTACCTAGGCCCAGAAAATCCTACATAATGACACCATTTGAATTTCATTCTGAAAAAACACTATTTTGAAAACTCATTCTGGAAAAACGAAGATATGGAAATTACTTAACATGGGAACCCTTCCTTACTCCTTGCTTCACCATGGATTGAATACTGGTCAAGCATAGAGTTCCCAGAAATTCATTTGTTCTTAGGCTTCTATTTTGTTTGACCCCAATATCACTGAAGAAAGAGTAAAAAATCTTTAAAAACTTACTAGATGCTAAGAGAACGCTCAAACATTAGAAATTATTTGTTAAAAAAAAAAAAACCTAAGAGGGGCACCTGGGTGGTTCAGTTATTAAGCGTCTGCCTTCGGCTCAGGTCATGATCCCAGGATCTTGGGATCAAGCCCCGCATCGGGCTCCCTGCTCCCTGGGAAGTCTGCTTCTCCCTCTCCCACTCCCCCTGCTTATGTTTCCTCTCTCGCTGTGTCTTTCTCTGTCAAATAAATAAATAAAATCTTTAAAAAAAATTAAAAAATAAAGGATTTTATTTATTGGCCATTTCAAATAGACCGCAATTTTAATTTTGAAAAAAAAATCTATTTAAATACAAATTCCTCCAACAAGATCTATAGGATCAGAGGATATAATTTTATAGTTTTAGCTCTTACATTTAGGTCTATGATCTATTTTAAGTTATCTTTTTTTTTAAGATTTATTTATTTTAGAGAGAGAGTGTGTACGAGAGATGAGCTGGGGCAGGGGCAGAGGGAGAGAGAATCCTCAAGCAGATTCTCCACTGAGCAGGGAAGCTGACTCGGGGCTCGATCCCACGACCCTGAGATCATGACCTGAACCAAAGTCAGCTGCTTAACCAACTGAACCACCCAGGTACCCCAAGTTAACTTTTGTATATAGTGTGAGGTAGGGGTCTAAAAGACTATTTTTCCCCCATTGAATTGCTAGTAAATAGAAACGCAATAGATTTTTGTATATTGACCTTATATACTGCAAACTTGCTCGACCAATTTATTAGCTCTAATAGTTTTTTGTGTGTTTCTCAAATTTTCTATATACAAGATCATGTCATAGATTCAGAAATAGTTTTAATTCTTCCTTTTCAATCCAGATGCCTTTTATTTTTTTTTTTCTTACCCAATTGCCTTGGCTGGAACCTTTGGTACAATGTTGAATAGAAGTAGTAAGAGTGGGGGCACCTGGGTGGCTCAGTCGTTAAGCGTCTGCCTTCAGCTCAGGTCATGATCCCAGGGTCCTGGGATCTAGCCCCTCATCAGGCTCCCTGCTCCGTGGGAAGCCTGCTTCTCCCTCTCCCACTCCCCCTGCTTGTGTTCCCTCTCTTGCTGTGTCTCTCTATGTCAAATAAATAAAATCTTTAAAAAAAAAAGAAGTAGTAAGAGTGGACATCTTGTCTTATATTAGGGGGAAGCCTTTAGTCTTTTAGTCACCACTAAATAGTATGTTAGCTGTGGGTTTTATGTGATTCTCTTATCAGGTTGCAGGAGTTCCTTTTTATCACAAGTTGTAGAATGTTTTTATATGAAAGGGTGTTAGATTTTGTCAAATGCTTTTTCTTTGTCTATTGAGATGATCATATGGTTTCCTCCTTTACTATATTATGTTGATTGATTTTGTTAAACCAATCTTTCATTCCTAGATAAATCCTATTTGGTCATGGTATCTAATCCTTTTTATATGTGGCTGGATTCACTTTGCTAGTATTTTGTTGAGGATTTTTGTGACATAGGGTTGTCTTTATTTTTCTTATGATATCTTTGTCTGGTTTGGGATCAGGGCAATACTGGCCTCATAGAATGAGTTGGGAAGTCCATCCTCTATTTTTTGGAAGAGTTTGTGAAGGATTAGCATTAATTCTTTTTTAAACATTTAGTAGTGGGGCACCTAGCTGGCTTAGTAGAGCATGTGACTCTTGCTCTTGGGGTCATGAGTTCAAACCCCACATTGGGGGTAGAGTTTACTTTAAAAATAAATAAATAGGGGTGCCTGGGTGGCTCAGTCAGTTAAGCGTCTGCCTTTGGCTCAGGTCATGATCTCAGAGTCCTGGGATCAGAGCCTCACATCTGGCTTTCTGCTTGAAGGGGAGCCTACTTCTCCCTCTGCCCTCTCCCCCCTACCCCCCCGCTCTCTCTCACTCCCTCTCAAATAAATAATCTAAAAAAAAAAACCCTCTTATTTAAAAATAATTAAAATAAATAAATAAAGCTATTTAAAAACAATTTTTTTAAAATAAACATCTGGTAGAATTCACTAGGGAAGTCACCTGGCCTGGACTTTTCTTTGTGGGAAGGGTTTTTTGTTTTGTTTTGTTTTGTAAGATTTTGTGTATTTATTTGACAGAGAGAGTGAGAGAGCACAGCAGGGGGAGCAGTAGAAGGAGAGGGAGAGGGAGACGCAGGCTCCCCACCACAGAGCAGGCAGGGAGCCCAATGTGGGCCTCGATCCCAGGATCCGGGATCATGACCTCAGCTGAAGGCAGATGCTCAACCATCTGAGCCACCCAGGCGCCCTGTGGGAAGGTTTTGATTACTGATTAAGTCTCCTTACTTGTTATAGTTCTATTCAGATTTTCTGTTTCTTCTTTTTTTTTTTTTTAAAGATTTTATTTATTTATTTGAGAGAGAGAGAATGAGAGAGAGCACATGAGAGAGGGGAGGGTCAGAGGGAGAAGCAGACTCCCTGCCGAGCAGGGAGCCCGATGCGGGACTCGATCCCGGGACTCCAGGATCATGACCTGAGCCGAAGGCAGTCGCTTAACCAACTGAGCCACCCAGGCGCCCAAGATTTTCTGTT
This sequence comes from Neomonachus schauinslandi, assembly GCF_002201575.2. NCBI lineage: Eukaryota > Metazoa > Chordata > Mammalia > Carnivora > Phocidae > Neomonachus > Neomonachus schauinslandi. The sequence continues at coordinate 31,376,184 of NC_058411.1, read as the reverse complement.
TCTTCTTGATTCAGTTTTGGTAGTTTGTGTGCTTCAAGGAATTCATCTAGGTTATTTAATTTGTTGGCATTTTTGATAGTATTCCCTTATAATTCTTTTTCTTTCTGCAGGGTTGGTAGAATATCACCTCTTTCATTCTTGATTTTAGTAATTTGAGTCTTCCGTCTTTTTTTTTTCTTGATCTAGCTAAAGATTTGTCGATTTTGTTGATATTTTCAAAGAACCAACTTTTGGTTTTGTTTATTCTATTGTATTTTTTGTTTTCCTATTTCATTTATTTCTGCTGTAGTCTTTATTATTTCCTTCCTTCTGCTTGCTTTGTGTTTAATCTTTTTCTAATTTTTAAGTTGGAAGGGCTGTTACTGATTTGAGATCTTTATTTTTAATGTAGATGTTTACAGCTATTCATTTCTAGTTAAGCACAGTTTATCTGCATCCTATAAGTTTTTGTATGTTGTGTGTTTTCATTCATCTCAAAGTGTTTTCTAATTTCCCTTGTAATTTCTTCCATGACTCATTGGTTATTTAAGAGTGTATAGTTTCCACACATTTGCAAATTTCCCAAATTTCCTTCTGTTCATTGATTTCTAATTCTTTTTTTTTTTAAGATTTTATTTATTTGTCAGAGAGAGAGAGCACAAGCAGGGGATGCGGCAGAGGGAGAGGGAGAAGAGGGCTTCCCGCTGAGCAGAGAGCCCAATGCAGGACTTGATCCCAGGAACCCCAAGATCATGACCTGAGCCGAAGGCAGACACTTAACTGACTGAGCCACCCAGGCACCTTAATTCTTTTTTTGAAGGGGGGCATTTTTTAAACGTCTTGAAGTGAGTTCCCAGGCTGTGTAGTAATTGAATTTAGTAAAGTCAGAATATTAGTTGTTACTAGAATTTTCAAATCACATTCCAACTTACTTTCCAAACCTTTGGTTCAGATTTGCCATGCATAATTCTTCATGATGAATGAAATTTAGCTTGAAATAAGCTTTATGGAGTGAAAGTGGACAGAAATTCTCAATGGCCAGGATTATTCATTTGGTTTTGACTCAGTGACATTTTCTGTGCTATTCTATACCAACCATCTGGGTTTTGTATATTTGAAGTTTTCTTGACAAAATCATCGTAAGCCAGCTACTTTTACTTATTTTTAATTTTAGGCTTCCACATGAATAGTGAGTGTCATAAGAAACTGTTAACAGTTATTATTTATTGCACCAGGTATGTAGTCACATAGCCAAAATATCTTTTCCAGAGATGGTCCCATGGATTTATGTTTCTTGAGCATCTTTAGTGTGCCAAATACCATTTAGAAAATAAAATTGGGCAATTCCCTTTCCCCAAAGTAGAATATGCTCAAGGAGAAGCAAGAAGATTCTCTGGTACAGAAGTCAAATTTAAATTGTCTTGGGGCGCCTGGGTGGCTCAGTCGTTAAGCGTCTGCCTTTGGCTCAGGTTGTGATCCCAGGGTCCTGGGATCAAGCCCCACATCGGGCTCCCTGCTCTGCAGGAAGCCTGCTTCTCTGTCTCCTGCTCCCCCTGCTTGTATTCCCTCTCTCCTGTGTCTGTCTCTGTCAAATAAATAAATAAAATATTTTTTAAAAAAAATTTAAATTGTCTTTATGGGGCGCCTGGGTGGCTCAGCCGTTAAGCATCTGCCTTCGGCTCAGGTCATGATCTCAGGGTCCTGGGATCGAGTCCCACATCGGGCTCCCTGCTCAGTGGGAAGCCTGCTTCTCCCTCTCCCACTCCCCCTGCTTGTGTTCCTGCTCTCGCTGTGTCTCTCTCTGTCAAATAAATAAATAAATAAAATAAATTGTCTTTATGGGGGGTGCCTGGGTGGCTCAGTCGTTAAGCGTCTGCCTTCAGCTCGGGTCATGGTCCCAGTGTCTGTCCTGGGATCCAGCCCCATATCGGGCTCCCTGCTCAGCAGGAAGCCCTCTACTCCCTCTCCCACTCCCCCTGCTTGTGTTCCTGCTCTCACTGTGTCTCTCTCTCTGTCAAATAAATAAATAAAATCTTTTTAAAAAAATAAAATAAAATAAATTGTCTTTATGGGTTCAATGGTAATCAAGGACAGGCTGCTGGAAAATGAACTGACCACAGCATGTGTTAATAAATTTGTTCCCCCTTCTTTTTTTTTTTTTTAAAGATTTTATTTATTTGACAGAGAGAGACACAGCAAGAGAGGGAACACAAGCAGGGGGAGTGGGAGAGGGAGAAGCAGGCTTCCCGGGGAACAGGGAGCCCGATGTGGGGCTCGATCCCCCGACCCTGAGATCATGACCTGAGCTGAAGGCAGATGCTTAACGTCTGAGCCACCCAGGCGCCCCTACCCCCTTCCTTCTAAATAAACTGCATGAACTCATAATATAAATATAATTAACATTCTTGACTACAGATCCCATTTAAGTTGGAACTGGTGATGTACCTGATTATCTATGAGCTTGCTGGAAGATACTTATTATTCAAATCACAAAATGATAAAACTTATGACATCTCAGAAATCACCTGGTCAAATCCCTTCACCATTCATGGTTTGTTTTGGTCACCACCAAATCTACAGCATGAAGAGTTCCTGACTCACTTGTTGTTGGGTGAAAGAATCTTCCTGAAACGCCCCTGCTCAGGACTCTCCCTTTTCTCTTTCATGTCAGGTCCAGATTCCTTTATTTGCCTGTCAAGTCCCTCCATGATTTGTCTCCACCATATCTATAATAAGATTCCCTGTTACTCCTCATCACATACCCACCAGTAGCTGGTAGTTACTTCTTCCCTATACCTCTATGTACTCTCCACAAGCCTCTACATATTTTGAGGTCCGCTTCATCTATCCAAATCCTATACATCAATGAACCCCTTCTCTGATAAATCGAACCCACATTAGTTTTTTTTCCCCTTAGATTCTTGTTATGCTTATAGTTAGCATCACAATCTACCATTCAAATGTTTCACATCTCTATATCCCTATGTAGTTTCTAAAAGTAACTTACATACATTTCTTTTAGCTTTATAACAATCCTATGCAGTTGGACATTCATTCATTCAAGCGATGTTTATTGAGCACCCACTGTGTGCCACTGCCATAATAAGTATGCATAAAGGATATAATCGCAGAAAAGAACACCCTGACCAATGTTCATAGTACTTCCAGGACAGAGACAGACTTTAATCAAATAATCATGCAGTAAATGAAAGATTACAACAATATTAACAATTGCTAACATTTATTGGACATTTACCACGTGACTGGCACTGTTCTGAGTCTTTTACAGATATGAACTCATTTAATATTCTCAGCCACCCTATGAAGAAAGGACTATTGTTCCATTTTGCACAAAAGGAAAGTAACAGTTGTGGTACATGAAAGTATGTGATGCCTCAGTTTCCACATACATTCAATGGAGTTGTTATGATAAATAAATTCTTTTTTTTTTTAAGATTTTTTTTATTTATTTATTTGAGAGAGAATGAGAGAGAGCAAGCACATGAGAGGGGGGAGGGTCAGAGGGAGAAGCAGACTCCCTGCCAAGCAGGGAGCCTGATGCGGGACTCGATCCAGGGACTCCAGGATCATGACCTGAGCCGAAGGCAGTCGCTTAACCAACTGAGCCACCCAGGCGCCCCGATAAATAAATTCTTATTGGTAGAGCCCTTAGATCAGTATCTGACTGGTATTAGCTATGATGATGACGGTGGTGAGAGATTAAAAGAGGGAATGCTTTCAGAGACATTAAAGAGAACTGTGATCTGAAGAACGGGTAGTTGTGGATGAGGCCAAGTGGATGGTTGGGGGTGGTGCTCCAAGCAAAGTAATAGGACACCCAAAGGCTCTGTGGGGAGAGAAACCTAGAAGGCCCATGTGGCTGAAGGTGGGATGGGGACACTGTATCAGCAATTAGACTGCTGCAGTTAGAATTCTGCAGGGACCTGGCCCTATTTAAGATTTCAGTCTTTTTTTTTTTTAAGATTTTATTTATTTATTTGAGAGAGAGAGAATGGGAGAGAGAGAGAGCATGAGGGGGGGAGGGTCAGAGGGAGAAGGAGACTCCCCGCTGAGCAGGGAGACTGATGTGGGACTCGATCCCAGGACCCCAGGATCACAACCTGAGCTGAAGGCAGACACTTAACCAACTGAGCCACCCAGGTGCCCTAAGATTTCAGTCTTTACCTAAGAGTCACTGGAGGGTTTCTAACAGGGGCCTTATATGACCAAACATGCATTTTAGGGGCGCCTGACTGGCTCAGTCAATAGAGCATGCAATTCTTGATCTCGGGATTGTGAATTCAAGCCCCACGTTGGGTGTGGAGCCTACTTTAAAAAACAAACAAATATACATTTTATAAGATTATTTTGGCTGCTATAAGAAGAAAGGATTAGAAGTGGCTAGGAGTGGATTGAAGTAGATGATTAAGAAGTTTTACAGTAATTCAGGGGAGAGAAGATGGCAGCTTAGACAAGGCTACTGAAAGTGGAGTTGGGGAGAAGTAGATGGATTTAATATAAAAAGAGGGGCACCTGGGTGGCTCAGTTGGTTGAGCGACTGCCTTCAGCTCAGGTCATGATCCTGGAGTCCCGGGATCGAGTCCCGCATCGGGCTCCCTGCTCGGCGGGGAGCCTGCTTCTCCCTCTGACCCTCCTCCCTCTCATGCTCTCTGTCTCTCATTCTCTCTCTCTCAAATAAATAAATAAAAAATCTTTAAAAAAAAGAATCTGGTGATGGATTTGAGAGAGTAGGGAATGAGGGGACAAGACATTAGGAAACGCCTAGGCTTTTTACTTGTATATCCACTGAAATAGAACCCCTAGAAAAGGCTAACTTTTGAAGGGAAACCATGACTTCAGTTATATGCATACTGAATTTGAGGCGTCTCTGAGGCTTCCAAGAATTGACAGTAGCCTGAGCTCAGATACATATCAAGGCTGGAGTCATTGAAACGGAAGTGGTGGTAAGGTCTTAGGCATGGAAAAGAATATTCAGAAATATCAAGTGGGAAGAAGAAGGGCACCTGGGTGGCTTAGTTGTTAAGTGTCTGCCTTTGGCTCAGGTCATGATCCCAGGGCCCTGGGATCAAGCCCCGCATCGGGCTCCCTGCTCAGCGGGAGGCCTTCTTCTCCCTCTCCCACTCCCCCTGCTTGTGTTCCCTCTCGTGCTGTGTCTCTCTGTGAAATAAATAAATAAAATCTTAAAAAAAAAAAAAGAAATGGAGGTGGTAGTAAGGTCTTAGGCATGGACAAGAATATTTAGAAATATCAAGCGGGAAGAAAAGAGGCGCCTGGGTGGCTCAGTCATTTAAGCGTCTGTCTTTGGCTCAGGTCATGATCTCAGGGTCCTGAGATGGGCTCCCTGCTGAGCAGGGAGCCTGCTTCTCCCTCCTCCTCTGCCTGCCATGCCCCCTGCTTGTGTTCTCTTGCACACACGCTCTCTCTCTGTCAAATAAAAAAATAAAATATTTAAAAATAAATAAATTTTAAAAGGGGCTGTGGGGAAGAAGAGAGAAGAAAGCTGAAGGCCTAGCATTGAGATGTTTGGGTTTAATGGTTGAGTAGGGGAGGATATACTTACAAGAAGTCGGAATAGCCAGAAGTATAAGGAAAAAATTAGAGTAGTATTGTTATGGAAACTGGGACAAGAGAACATTTCAAGGAGAGAGTGGTCAATTGTGTCAATTGTTGCTGAAACATCAACAAGATGACTGAAAAATGTTGGATTTGTTGACACCAAAATTCCACTAGAGAGACACCCATGATCTCGATCAGAGCTCCTCCAGGAGAGGATGGACTGAACAGGGAGTGGAAGGAAAAGAAATGGAGGCAGTTAGATGAGTAGCTAGAAAGGAACTTAGGATCCAGGAAGGGTTTGTTTGTTTTTAATAGAAAAAAAAAATCAAATGTTTAAAAGCCATTGAGAAGGACCCTATTCAGAGGGAAAAATTGAAAAAGATACACAGATGACGCTAGACTGTGCAATCTACAGGGAAGAGTTCTGACAAGGCAGGGCAGAAGAGATACAAAGCAAAAGAAAAGAATTTGGCCCTAGTTAGAAGAACAGCTCCTCCATTAAAATAGGAGAGAAGGAAGACAGGTCGGGTACAGGTGAAGGTAGGATTATATGTTTGCTAGGAAGAAGAGTGCCCATGTGATAGTTTCTACTTTTTTCTGTCAAGGAAGATAAGGTCATCCATCTATTGAGGTTATAGGTCAAGAAGAGGGGGGAACCAAAGTTTGATGCAAGAGGGAATGATTAAGTTAACAGAAACTGGAGAGTGGGATGACCCAAACTGAATGATGTTTAGACCTCATTTGGAAACTCTCTGGAGCCAATTTGCCCTATTATATGACTTTCTAAAGCAGTGCACAAACTGCCCATAACCAGGGCCATAGAGAAAGCGGATAATTAAGCTCATTCAGGTTTGGGGATTTTCCAGGTAGATGAAATGAAGAAAGGAAAGAGAACAATGGAGTTTAGGGTTGTTAATGTTGACAAAACAGTGAAATTATAGATCATGGAATCTAACCTGGGTCAGGAGGGAGAATAAGAAAGGAATTGAAAGAAAGCTGATGAGGGTCAATGAAAGAAGGTCTCAATGAGGTCGAAAAAAGCTATAGGATTAGTTTGCAGGCAATTTGGAAAGAGAGGAGATTTTAATTAAAGAAATTGCTTGAATTAGAGATCCTGAAACTCACACAGTTACAGATGATAACTGGGTCCAAAGGATGATGGAAGGAGTGGGTGGCTCCAGTGAAGTCAAGAAGGATATTGAGACCAAAGAAATGAGCTGCCAGGACTCAAGTGGGTGGATCATCATTTTGATTATTGAAGTCACCCAGGATAATGGCAGGGCTTATGATAGAGAGGGATAATAGGCCAAAGTCTTTGCTTAAATGAAAGGGGAGTTACATGAGTACAACAGATAAAAAGAAGAAGAGGAAAAGAGTGAGTGACATGGTGAGTGACATGGACCTCAGAGAAGCTAGCTGTTCTTTTTCCTTTTAAGCAGAAGTGTAAGAATAATAGCCAGGAAATAGCAATGAGAAGCAAAAAAAACAACAACAAAAAACCCCCACAACCCCTTGGGGCACCTGGGTGGCTCTGTCCTTAAGTGTCTGCCTTTGGCTCAGGTCATGATCCCAGGGTCCAGGGATGGAGCCCCACCTCGGGCTCCCTGCTCAGTGGAGAGCCTGCTTCTCCCTCTCCCTCTGCCTGCCTCTCTGCCTAGTTGTGCTCACTCTCTCTCTGTCAAATAAATAAATAAAATCTTAAAAAAAGAAAAAAAAATAACCCCACCTCTGTTAAAGGAAAATTTAAAAAACTATTTAAAAAATTAAAACCATGACTCTTATACAGATACAAAATGAAACGTGTTAAAGATTTTAGTTAACTATTATTAATGAGAGAACTGGTAAGATGTCCAAAGGTCAATCCACATTTATAGGTCAGGAAAATTGAAATGAACTTGAACAAACTGGCTTCTACCCATATTAGGGGAGGCAAGTCAATTGAATTTCCACTGGACAGAATTTACTGCATGTCCATAGACAAGAATTATTTTGCATTACTATCAGTTGTCTACAGTTTACAGAGTTGTAAAATACCTCAAAAGCAATAAAAGGGTAGAATCTGATAACCTGGAAGGGTCTGCTCTGAAGAATGCATAGTTTCCCATTGGAAATACTGGTTATAGTTTTTGCTTATTCCAAATTTCCACACACCTCTCATCTCTGAGGTATGTGGAACCTGAAAGTATAAACAGCACCATTTGGGTGGGGCAACAGGAAAATCACGTCTTTAAGGGAGAGTCAGTCAGATTTTAATAAAGATAAATTGAAGAGAAAGCTTGACAAGACAGGGACTTCTGCAAGTTACGGATAATGAGTTCCAGAGAGCACAGTGGAAGGAAGAGTTTGGAAGGTAGTATGAGGCTAGGAGAGAGGCAAGAATGTAGGGAGTAACATAGGCATAATAGACTTTCCAACTGTGGTTCCCAGTGGGAGAGTGGGGTTGCCCTCCTCCCTCAGGGTTGTCAGATAAAACACAGGAACCCAGTTAAATTTGAATTTCAGATAAAGAATAGGATTAAAAATAAGTATGTCCTTTTGTTTTTGCTTTTGCTTTTTTTTTGTTTTGTTTTGCTAAATCTGGCAACCCTACCCTAAGGGGACCCTTGTCACTGCTGGAGAAGTTTTAGATTGTCACAACTGCTTGTTTGTGGGCCATGCTATTGACATTTAGTAGGCTGAAGCCAGGGATGCTGCTAAATAACTTACAATGTACAGGACAGTCCCCACAAAAAGAATTTTCCAGCCCAAAATGTCAGTAGTAGTCAGGTTGAAAAACCTGGTGTTTGAACAATGATCTCCAAATTTTTTGTTGTCATAAACTATCTTTCAAACATTTTTGTAAAGATTTATTTATTTATTTATTTGAGAGGAGAGAAGGAGAGAGAGCACAAGGTGATGGGGGAGGGGCAGAGGAGAGGGAAAAGCAGACTTCCTGCTGAGCAGCTCTATTCTAGGACCCCTGGGATCACAACGTGATCCTAAGGCAGATGCTTAACCCACTGAGCCACCCAGACATACCTCCTTTAAACACCTTTTAACATGAGTCTATATTATTGATACATTGTATACATGTAATAATATCCTGATATATTGTGTACATTTTTAAATCACAAAAATGTTTTAAAATTTAAAAATTAAAGGATAAGATGAAGATGAAAGAAACAATATTTTAAAATATAAAACTTTGTTTATTATATATACAAAAAGCCCTTTTTGCTCCCATGAACTTATTTTGTTTGTTTATTGTTTTTAAAGTAGGCTCTACACCAAATGTGGAGCTTGAACACGCAACCCTGAGATCAAGAATCACAGGCTCTAACAACTGAGCCAGCCAGGCGCCCTGAACTTTTTTTTAAAGAGCAGGGATTCCTGGGTAGTTCAGTTGGTTAAGCATCTGCCTTTGGCTCAGGTCATGATCCTGGGGTCCTGGCATCAAGTCCTGCATCGGGCTCCCTGCTCCCCCTCTGCCTGCCGCTCCCCCTGCTTGTGCTCCCTCTCTCTGACGAATAAATAAATAAAATTAAAAAAAAAATAAAGTAAGAGCAATCTGATGTTGATTCATTTTTTTTTTTTTAAAGATTTTATTTATTTTTTAGAGAGTGAGCGAGAGAGAAACAGCATGAGAGGGGAGAGGGTCAGAGGGAGAAGCAGGCTCCCCGCTGAGCCGGGAGCCCGATGTGGGACTCGATCCCAGGACCCTGGGATCATGACCTGAGCCGAAGGCAGACGCTTAACCATCTGAGCCACCCAGGCGCCCTGATGTTGATTCATTTTTGAAATGGTGGCTTAACATATATGATACTATGATTTCCAAAGTTTGTATCTATGATCTATTACTTGGCTTTAAGGGAAATGAAACTCACAAAAATATAAAGGATCCAAATGGAAAAAATACTTGGCTGGCTTACTCAAACATGAAACTAATTTTTAGGTCCCATTTGATTTTATTCAAGTCCAGCTGGTCAATTTTTATCTTCTATGATATCAATCAGTTGCATTTGCAAATTAATCAGATGTTATATAAATATATATAATTCATATAATATATATATTTTATTCTGGAGAGAGAAAGAGTGTGTGTGAGTGGGGGAGAAGCAGAAGGCGAGGGAAAAGCTGACTCCCCGCTGAACACGGAGCCCAACTTAGAGCTCAGTCTCACAACCCCAAAATCACTACCTGAGCCAAAACCAAGAGTCAGACACCCAACCAACTGAGCCACCCAGTGCCCCAGAAGATGTTATATTTTTAACAAGCATATTTAAAATCCAATAAATAAATCTCTTATTTGCAAGATTCTTAACACAACAGAAAAGTATTTCCAAGGTTTTATCTGTGCAAACATGAGCCTTTTTATAAATGACATACTTCTTTTTTTTATTTATTTTTTATTTTTTTATTTTTTTTTAAGATTTTATTTATTTATTTGACAGAGAGAGAGACAGCGAGAGCAGGAACACAAGCAGGGGGAGTGGGAGAGGGAGAAGCAGGCTTCCCGCTGAGCAGGGAGCCCGATGTGGGACTCGATCCCAGGACCCTGGGATCATGACCTGAGCCGAAGGCAGACGCTTAACGACTGAGCCACCCAGGCGCCCAAAATGACATACTTCTTTTTTTTTTTTTTAAGATTTTATTTATTTATTTGAGAGAGAGAGAATGAGAGACAGAGAGCATGAGAGGGAGGAGGGTCAGAGGGAGAAGCAGACTCCCCGCTGAGCAGGGAGCCCGATGCGGGACTCGATCCTGAGACTCCAGGATCATGACCTGAGCCGAAGGCAGTCGCTTAACCAACTGAGCCACCCAGGTGCCCCAAAAATGACATACTTCTAACAAGGTGCCCGGTTGGCTCAGTTGGTAGAACATGTGATTCTTGATCTCAGGGTCCTGAGTTCAAACCCCATGTTAGGTGTAGAGCTTACTTTAAAAAAAATATGTAAATATGTATATATATATATATATATATATATATACACACACATATATACATATATGTATAAATAACTATATGTACATATATATATATACACACACACAATATAAATAAATATATATATGACGTCTATATTTTTTGGCAAAAAACTACCCACCAAAATTAACATCACTTTTCAAAATATTTGTTGGTAGTAGCTTTCAAAAACCAGTTTTTTCTTGTCCATTACACTATCAACTTTAGCTTGAAGGAACAGCTGTAAACATGTTTTTTTAGTGTTTATAAAGTAGCATACTACTGATAGTCACCTTATCATTGAAAAAGTCAGCAAAGTGCAAATGTTTGTCTTTTTGTTAAAGAAAAGTCAAAGTTATTTATAGGTTCTGACAACTATTTTAACACTTTGACTAGAAACACCTAGCAAATCTGAGTGAAGCCAAATACCTTTGTCATCAGTCCCCATTCCATCATAGACCACTGGATTAAAGATTCCGCTACATGAGTCTTGTTTCTACAAAAATGAACACATTGATGTCATCCCTTAAGCACAAAAAATAACATGGGCAAGCACCACTATCAGTCCATCTGCACCACGGAGCTCCTATGTCTCCCTCAAGATACCAAAATGACTCACAACCAGCTGGCATCCAGGCCAAATAAAGATGCCAGTGTCCATCTGTATATTAAATAGTAACAAAGCTGGATTTCTTTAATTTTTTTTAGATTTAAAATGTGAATAGAAATCTAACATTTTCTTTTAACATCCTGATGGACCATCATGGACACCCTGGACGTGCCCATCCTACTCCACTTTAGGTACCATTCCATTAGAGGATGGGGTAATGTGGGCCCATTTCCACATCATTGCTGAGGAGCATGAGGCCTAGACAGGTTGCAGTTCAATGAAGTCAGAGGGGCCTGGGTTAGAGCTTACTAAAATGGCTCCATCATTCATCAGCTATGTAGTCTTGTGCACATTACATAATCTCAGTCCTTCTGTTTCTACATTTGTAAAATGGAATCTTGTAAAATAGAGATAATACCTCATGGGACTGATGAGAGGATTAATAAAATAATTTTGTTAACATAACCATAATACCTTTCCTAAACCCTCACAAACTGAGCACATTCTCCAAACCCTTACCCTTAGCCTTGACCCCTCCATCCAATCACAAGGATCATGGAGGCCATCAGTTGAGAACTCCTTCAATTTTGGGTGTCTCCCCATGGCAAAACTCCTCTTATCCAAGCACAACACTTTAACTGTGCTCTGCAACCATCTAATGTTATCTCTTTGTGGACCTTGTTCCATCAATTATTCCCTTTCTCCTATATACTAACCCACTCCAATGCTACTGGCTTTTTCTCCTAAGTTGGCAAGTATGTTCAAGTATCTCCCAATATTGGGATGCCTGGGTGGCTCAGTTGGTTAGGCATCTGCTTTCAGCTCAGGTCATGATCCCAGGGTCCTGGGATCGAGTCCAGCATTGGGCTCCTTGCTCAGCTGGGAGCCTGCTTCTCCCTCTGCCTGCCTCTCCCCCCTGCTTTGCATGTTCTCTCTCTCTCTCTTTCTGATGAATGAATAAAATATTTTTTTAAGATTTTTATTTATTTATTTATTTATTTATTTATTTATCTATTTGAGACAGAGAATGAGAGAGAGAGCACATGAGAGGGGAGAGGGTCAGAGGGAGAAGCAGGCTCCCCGCTGAGCAGGGAGCCCGATGCGGGACTCGATCCAGGGACTCCAGGATCATGACCTGAGCCGAAAGCAGTCGCCCAACCAACTGAGCCACTCAGGCGCCCCTGAATAAAATATTTTTTAAAAATACTCCCAACATTGAAAAATTGAAAAAAAAAATTTTAACTTAGGTAATAAATTAAAATCCATATTTATGCTCTTCCTTTGTTTCTGGAAGGAAACTAGAAATAACAGCTTCTTTAGTATGTATAGATCTACCTCATTATTTTATTTATTTATTTATTTTTGGAGAAAGAGAGAGAGAATGCATGTGGGTGCATGGGGGGAGAGGGGCAGAGGGAGAGAGATCTTAAGCAGGCTCCACACCAGCCCAGAGGATGAGATGGGGGGGGGGGATGGGATTCCTCCAGGGGGCTCAATCTCACAGCCCTGAGATTATGACCTGAGCCAAAATCAGGAGTCTTTGGATGCTTAACTGACTGAGCCACCCAGGTGCCCCTACCTCATTATTTTAAACTGCATAACATAATGCTCTGTAGTCAACAAATACTTCTTGAGTGTCTACATCATTCTTTGCACTGATGATATAGCTTTTTTTTGCGGGGGGGCGGAGGTGAGAGAGCAGGAGCAGGGAGGGGCAGAGGGAGAGGGAGGAGAGAGAGAATATTAAGCAGGCCCCATGCCCAGGATGGAGCCTGAGGCGGGGCTCAATCTCACAACCCTGAGATCATGAGCCAAGCTGAAATCAAAAGTGGAATGCTAAACCGACTGAGCCACCCAGGTGCCCCAAGGATATAGCATTTAACCAACTGAGCCACCCAGGCGCCCCTAGGATATAGCATTTAAGCTGAAGCAAGAATCAGAAAGTCAATAAGGAAAAAAAAAAGAAGAAGAAGAAATAAAGTAAACAAGTAAAATATATTATGTTAGATAAGTACTTTTAGTTTTTTTTTTAAGATTTTATTTATTTATTTGAGAGAGAGAATGAGAGAGAGAGAGCACAAGAGGGGGGCGGTCAGAGGGAGAAGTAGACTCCCTGCTAAGCAGGGAGCCTGATGTGGGACTCAATCCCGGGACTCCAGGATCATGACCTGAGCTGAAGGCAGTCACCCAACCAACTGAGCCACCCAAGCACCCCAAGTACTTCGAGTTTTTTTGTTTTTTTTTTTAAGATTTTTATTTATTTGACAGAGACACAGCGAGAGAGGAAACACAAGCAGGGGGAGTGGGAGAGGGAGAAGCAGGCTTCCCACGGAGCAGGGAACCCGATGCAGGGCTCGATCCCAGGACCTCGGGATCATGACCTGAGCCGAAGGCAGACACCCAACGACTGAGCCACCCAGGCGCCCCAGTACTTCGAGTTTTAAATAGAGTGGTCAGAGAAAGCATCTCTGAAAAAAGTAACATTTGAATAAAGATTGAAAGGAGGTGAAGGAGAAGCCCTTATGGATATCTAAGGGAAGAACGTTCCAAGAAAAGGAAATAGCAAATGCAAATGCCCTGAGGCAGGAGAATGCTTGCCATTCAGTTATAGTTACAGTATCCATATATGAGTGATGTTAATGACTACTCACATTCAGTCAAGGTCCTATCTGAATATACTAAAACCCAAAGACTAAATTGTAAAGTTAACGGCTACCAGGATTCCTTATATAAAATAAAGGGGAATCAGGAGAGATTCTTATTATGTACACACATAAAAAGCTAAAAGAAAATATGCATAGCTGTTATTGTGCTCATTTTTTTTTTAAGATTTTTTTTAAATTTATTTTTTTAACAGAGAGAGAGACAGCGAGAGAGGGAACACAAGCAGGGAGAGTGGGAGAGGGAGAAGCAGGCTTCCCGCCGAACGGGGAGCCCGATGTGGGACTCGATCCCAGGACCCTGGGATCATGACCTGAGCCGAAGGCAGACGCTTAACGACTGAGCCACCCAGGCGCCCTATTGTGCTCATTTCTGTAAGTGGTTACAAGGTCCTAGTTGACATTTATAACTGTTGTCTTCCACTATCCATTCATTATTTCATTTGCCCTCCACTAGAACCTTTGGGTTTTTTACCTGGTGGGGTGAACCAAACTTTCATTCCTGAATCTCTTTCAGGGTCCTACTTTCTTCGGATTGCTTTAATTTCCCATTAATCTTTCCTATTAGATGTGGAAGTGCTCAGAGGCTTACCAGAGAATCTCCTGGATTCCAGAGAAACTCTCAAGAAACTGTCCCTATTATGTAACAGAGATGCAATTCCCCCTTGGTAATTAGGATCAATCCCCTCACCCAGTGACTAATCTTTTTTTTGGCTGTTGATTCCATGGCATGAAGAGCCCCAAATGGCTAGATGACATCTCAACTTCCCATTCAATGGAACTATTACTGTGTTTTGTGGTAGAAGCTTTTCCCTGTTGGGAACTAAGACCTCCAAACCAACAGAATTCAAAGTTGCAGAAATGGGAAGTAAAAATTTGGGGAGTAGATTATTAGGTGTAAGAATGAGGAAAACCACTTTCATTTCCAACCTTTGATTTGTGGATCCATTCATTCTGGCTGTCCATTGAAGGATATATTAATTTTGTAAGACAATCCCAATCTTCCAAGATGCTATCTCCCCACTGGCATTGGCATTGAAACCAAGCTATCACTAGGCTATTCCAGCATTCCATCAGGCCAGCTGCTTCTGGATAATGAGGTATGTGGAAAGATCAATGAATTCCACAGACATGAGCACCTTGCCACACTTCTTTTTTGGTAAAACATGTTTCTTGATTAGAAGCAACACTGTAGGAGCACTTCGGTGGCTCAGTTGGTTAAGCATCTGCCTTCAGCTCAGGTCGTGATCCCGGAGTCCTGGGATCGAGCCCTGTATTGGGCTCCCTGCTCAGTTAGGAGTCTGCTTCTCCCTCTCCCTCTCTACTCTCTCTCTCAAATGAATAAAATCTTAAAAAAAAAAAAAAGTAACACTGTATAAAACACCATTACAGTAAATAAGGCATTCTGTTTAAGTCCACGGATGATGGTGCTGGCAGAAGCACCATATGAGCAGGGAAGATAAATCCATACCCCTAATATATGTCTATTTCATCAGGACAGATTGCTGTTACCTCTGTGATATAAGGAGTCCAGTGCAATCAATTTGCTATAATTGGCTGACTGCTGCCCCAGGGAATGTCATACTGAGGGTCCAGCCCTAAGTCCTTAACTGTAGGTATGTTAGACTTACTGGGGGCTTAGCCAGGTCAGACTTATTGAGGGGAAGTTGATGTTGTTGAATCCATGCATAGTCTTCATCCCTGTAACATGGCCACGCTGTACTTGAACTCCTTGAACAAGCAGGGTTGTGTCTGGAGAAAGGTAGAGTCACATTTATACTACATGTCATCTTGTCCATCTGATGGAGAGCCTCCTCTGCAATGGATGACCTTTTGTGAGCATTTTTATGGGACTCAAATATCACTACAGTTTGTCCATTTGAGAAGTCCATCCACATACCTCTTTCCCTACACCTTCTTTCTACTTATCTTCAAATGCCACTGTTCTTTCCAAGTCTCTAAGCATACATGAAATCATTAGCAACTCTGGCCAGTTCACCGTCCAGTTAAAGTGGACAACCAAATATATTTTCTGGAGATCTACCCACTGAGAGGATTTTCCTTCACCACTATCCTATCTTTCAAGGATACTCCTGTTGAGGGTTGTAATACTACAGCACTGTCTCCTGTTGGGTGCAGAATTATCTGTAAATTAAGCATGATACAGGTAACTTATGTTGGTTGATTGTCAAATGTTAAATCAACTTTTAATTCCTCAAATAATTTTTGTCTCTTCTCTTTTTTTCTTGGTAATTCTAACTGGAGGCTTGTGGATTTTATTAATTCAAAAAAACAGCTTTTGTTTTAATTGATTATTGCCGTTTTTATCCATTTTCTATTTTGTTGATTTCTGCTTTTATCTTGATTATTTCCTTCTATTTCCCCTGGGCTTAATTTGCTCTTGTTTTCTAATTCCTTAAGGTGAAAATGTAGATTAACGCTTTCAGATGTTCTGTTCTAATATATATGTTTAAAGCTATAACTTTCCCTGTAAGCGCTGCTTTACCTGTATCCCACAAATATCAAAATGTTTTCATTATCATCCATTTAAAAATGTCTTCTAATGTCTCTTGATTTTTTGACTTGTGGATTATTTACAAGTATGTATACTGATTTCCAAATATTTTTAGTTTTCTTAGAATCTTATTATTGGGCCGCCTGGGTGGCTTTGTCGGTTGAGCTTCAGCTCTTGGTTTCAGCTTAGGTCATGGTCTCAGGGTCGTGGGATCGAGCCCTGCATCAGATTCCCGACTCAGCATGGAGTCTGCTTGTTCCACTCCCTCTGCTCCTACCCTAGCTCATGTACGTGCGCTCTCTCTCTCAAGTAAATAAATAAATACGTTAAAAAAAAAATCTTGTTATTTATAATTTAATTCCAGTGCCAGAGAAATTTTCTTTAAAATTTTCAATGTTTTAAAATTTATCAATACTTGTTCTATGGCTTAACATATGGTCTATCCTGGTGAGTATACCATTTACACTTGAAAAGAATGGTATTTTGTAGTTGTTGGGCATAGAGTTCTATTAATGTCGATTAGCACAAAGTAGTTGATTGTGTTGTTCGGGTCTTAAATATCTCTGATGATTTCCTACCTAGTTGGACTATCAATTGCCTAGAAAGGGATGTTAAAATCTCCAACTATGAATGTGGAATTGTCTGTTTCCCTCTTAATTCTGTCAATTTTTGCTTTATATATTTGAAAGCTCTGTTATTAGGGATATACATATTTATGATTGTGATGTCTTCCAAATATTGACCCTTATATTACTATAAAATGCCCCTTTTTGTGTCCTCTGGTACTTTTCATCTTGAAATCTGTTTTATCTAATATTAATACAGCTACTCCACTTTCTTATGCTTACTGTCTGCATGTCTTCTCTCTACTTACTTTCAGACTCTCTGTATCTTTACATTGTATTTTATTTACAGTGTATGTTTTATAGGTAGTAAATGGTGGATTTTGCTTTTTTTATTAAGCGATTCTGCCAATCTCTGCCTGTCAGTTGAAGTGTTTAATCAATCAACATTTAATGCAATTATTAATATGGTTGGATTTAGGTCTTCTATTTTATTATTTGTTTTCTATTTGTCCCCTCTGATTTTTGTTCTTCCATTTTTCTGTTCCTGCCTTTTTAAGTATTTAAATATTTTTAAAATTTAATTTTAATTCATCTACTATCTTTTTAGCTATACTTCTTACATTCTTAGCAGTTGCTCTAGGTACTTCAATGTACATCCTTCACTTTTCACAACCTACTTAGAATTAATATTTTACCACTTTATATAGAATGTAGAAACTTTGCAAGTCTTCCATTCCTTTATACTATAACTGTCTTAGATATTGCAACTACAAATATTGTAAACCTCACAAGGCAATTTTTACTTTAAACAGTCACGTGTGTTGTTGTTGTTTTTAATTATGAGAGAAAAAAAAAAACCTCTTGTGTATTTACCCAGATATTTGCATTTCTAATGTTCCTCACTCCTTCCTGAAGATCTGATTTTCTAGCAGGTACCATTTCTTCTTAGCTCAAATAACTTCTTTCGGTATTTCTTGTAGTACACTCTTGCTGGGGATGAATTCTCACAGATTCGTGGGTTTTGTTTTGTTTTGTTTTATTTTGTTTTAAAGTAAGCTCTATGCCCAACATGGGGCTTGAACTCATGACCCTGAGATCAAGAGCAGCACATTCTACTGACTGAGCCAGCCAGGTGCCCCCTTTTGGTTCTTTTTTTTTTTTAATCTAAGTTTTTCTTTTGCTGTCATTCTTAAGGATGTTCTCACTGGTAGAGAATTCTGGATTGTCAGTGTCTTTTAGCACTTTAAAAATGGTCATCCATGGTGCACCTGCCTTGACCAGTTGGTAGAGCATGCAACAATTGATCTGGGGGTTGTAAGTGCAAGCCCCAAGCTGGGTGTAGAGATTACTTAAAAATAAAATCTTTAGGGTGCCTGGGTGGCTCAGTTGGTTAAGCGGCTGCCTTCGGCTCAGGTCATGATCCTGGAGTCCTTGGATCGAGTCCCGCATCAGGCTCCCTGCTCGGCGGGGAGTCTGCTTCTCCCTCTGACTCTCCCCCCTTTCATGTGCTCTCTCTCATTCTCTCTCTCTCAAATAAAAAAATAAAATCTTTAAAAAAAAAAATCTTTAAAAATGGTGTTCCACTGCTTTCTGTCCTCCATTTTTTTCTGATGAAAGTTAGTAAGTTTTTTTTATTCATTCTCCTGTTTGTAATGAGTCATTTTTCTCTTGCTGCTGTTGAGACATGCTCCTTGTCTGGTTTTTAGCAGTCTGAATATGCTATGCCTAGGGATGGTTTTCTTTCAATCTGTGTAACTTGGGATCTGCTGCGATCTTTGAACCTGTAAATGTATGTCTATCAACAAACTTGGGAATTTTTTGATCATTTGATCATTGTGTCTTCAAATTTTTTTCTGTCTCTTTTTCTCTTTCTCCTCTTCTTTTGGGACTCAGTTTGATATACATTAGATCTTTTGCTATTATCTGGGATTCTGAGGTTTTGTTCATTTCCTTTCCAATAATTTTTCATTTCTGTTTTTCATACTGGATCATTTCTATGCATCTATCTTGAAGCTAAGCTGACTCTTTCTTTTGTCATTTCTATTCTGTTATAATCTTATCCAGTGAATTTTTTATTTCATATATATATGTATATATATGCTTTCATTCTTAAGGATGTTAAGAATGAAAGCATTCTTTTTTTTTTTAAGATTTTATTTATTTATTTGACAGAGAGAGAGACACAATGAGAGGAACACAAGCAAGGGGAGTGGGAGTGGGAGAAGCAGGCTTCCCGCTGAGCAGGGAGCCCCAATGCGGGGCTTGATCCCAGGACCCTGGGATCATGACCTGAGCCGAAGGCAGACGCTTAACGACTGAGCCACCCAGTCACCCCAAGAATGAAAGCATTCTTAACATGCTTTCACACACACACATACACATATATAATACATATACATATATGTCAGTTCTGGAATTTCATTTGGTTCTTTTCTATCATTTCAGTTTCTCTGAGATTTCCTATCTGTTTACACATTATGAGCATTTTTCCTTTACATTATCAAATAGTTTAATATCAGCTTTAAAATCTTTGCTAATTGCAGCAACTGTATCATATTAGTGCCCATGTCTGTTGCTTGTCATTTCTCTTGAGAAGATGTGATACATAGCCTTGTTTCCTCATATGTCAAGTAGTTTTGAATTGTTTGTTGTGGAGAGTAGATTCTGTTATTTTCCTTAAAGAGGATTTATTGTGTTGTTCTCTGTTTGTTTCAGCATGCCATTAATTTGGGTGGACTCACACTCCAAACGCTGTCTCTGAGCTGTAGCACAAATCTCAGTTCAGTTGTTTTTCCTTTGGTTGGGCTCCTTACAGACTTCCCTGAGCATATGTGGTTCAGGGGTTCGCTAGAACCTGAACAGTGTTTAAACACAAATTAAGGGGCTCTCTCTCTCTGCTTCTATCCTTTGTTAGATTCCCCTCTCATTGTCTGGCAGCTGTGGATCCCCCCAGCTCTCTCCTCCAGTTGTTCAGGCCACAAAGACTGTGGATTTTCTATCAGTATTTTCACATTCCAGGTAGCACTGGCTGAAGCCTAACCCTCAGGTTAAAAGAAAATTCACCCCATGCTGTTTCTTGCAAGAGTTGACTCCCTGTCAGAATCTATCTGCTTTTGTTCACTCTCCAGTGCCTTCAGGGAATTGTTTTTTAGTGTCTTTTGTCCAGAGTTTATGTCTGATCCAACACAGGGGCTTACTAGGACATATCATAAGTGGATAACTCCAATAACATTTTATTAAGCTATCCATTTAACTTAGGACACAGGATCAATCACCCACTGACTAAGATTCTTGAGTATCAAAACTTTCTGAATACCACTTCATTTCTGCTACTCATTAAATTGTGCCCACATGGTTTTTTTTTTTAAGATTTTATTTATTTATTTATTTATTTGAGAGAGAGAGCATAAGCAGGTGGAGGGGTAGAGGGAGAGAGAGAAGCACACTTCCCATTGAGCTGGGAGTCTGACACGGGGCTTGATCCCAGGACCCTGAGATCATGAAGGCAGACACTTATCTGACTGAGTCACCCAGGCACCCCTCACATTTTTTTTTTTTTTACTTTTTAAATAAGCTTTTTATTTTTATTTTATTTAAAGATTTATTTATTTGTTTGAGAGAGAGAGAATGGGGGGAGGGGGAGAGGCAGAAGGAGAGAGTCTTTAAGCAGACTCCATGCTGAGTTTGGAGCCTGACTTGGGGCTGGCTGGATCTCATGACCCTGAGATCATGACCTGAGCTGAAACCAAGAACCAAGAGTTGGGTGCTTAACCAACTGTGCCACCCAGGCACCCCAATAAGCTTTTTGTTTTAGAGTAGATTTAGATTTGCAGACAACTTGTGAAGATAGAATAGAGTTCCAATATATCCCATACCCAATTACCCCTATTCTAACATCTTACCTTTGTATGGTACATTTGTCATAATTAATGAACTAATATCATTACATTATTATTAACTAAAGTCTGTACTTTATTCAGATTACCTTAACTTTTACCTAATATCATTTCTGTGTTCCAGATCTCATCAGGGATCTTTACATTTAGTTGACATGTCTTCTTAGTTCCTCTTGGCTGGGACTTTTCCTTGTTTTTGATGACCTTAACAGTTTTGAAGAGTACTAATTAAGTATTTTGTAGAATGTTACTCAATTGGGATTTGTCTGATATTTATCTCATTAAACTGGGGTTATGTGTTTTGGGGAGGAAAGCCACAGAGGTAAAGTGCCATTTTCATCAAATTTTATTGGGGGGTTTTGCTATGGTCTGAATTGTGTCCTCCCTCAGCCCCACAAATTTGTATGTTGAGCCCTAAGCCCCAATTTGACTGCATTTAGAGATAGGGTCTTTAGAAGGTAATTAAGATTAAATGAAGCATTAATGGTGGGGCCCTAATCCAATAGGATTAGTGTCCTTATAAGAAGAGACACCAGAGACACCAGATCTCTCTCTCTCTCTCTCTCTCCCCCCCTCTCTTTCCAACACATGAGAACACAGTGAGAAAGCAGCCATCTATAAGCCAGGAAAAGAGCTCTCAACAGAAACAGAATTGTCCTGTGCCTTGGTCTTGGATTCCTCAGCCTCCAGAACTATGAGAAATAAAGTTCTTAAAGCCATCCAGTCCATGGCATTTTGTTATGGCAGTCCTAGTTTATGTAGGCAGGTATATGGTGTCAACATGACTTATAGCCTTGATAACCTGGCTGGGGTAATTTTGTCAGGTTTCTACACTGTAAAGTCACTCTTTTCCCCCAGCCTCTTTTCATACTATACTCTTTGTTGTTGTTGTTTTAAAGATTTTATTTTTAAGTAATCTCTATACCCAACATGGGGCTTGAACTCACAACACCGAGATCAAGAGTCACATGCTCCACCAACTGAGCCAGCCAGGCACCTCCACACTATACTCTTTGGAAGGAAGTCCACATCTTGTCTCTTGACCCACATTGTCTTTGACCTCTGCTACTCCAGGATCCCCTCTCTCCATTGAAATCAGGGAACCCATCTCAACTGTAACTTCTTCCTTCATCAAATCTGTCCACAGGAAACAGCCACCACATAGGTTACGGGGATACTGGTGTCCATCCACTAACATATTTCTCAATGCCTTAGTGGATGGAGTGTTCTCTGGGATTTCTTAGGTGAAGTAGTGAGGGAGTGGCCATTCATACATGAAAGATCTATTCCAACATTTCTGTCTCCTTAAGACCTTGGGTTCCTTCTTCTAAGTTATACCAGAAAGTTCTTGCATCTCAACTTCATTGAATGTAGGCCACTACTTAAAGTTTCATTCAACCAACTTTTTTTTTTTTAAGATTTTATTTATTTATTTGAGAGAGAGAAAGAGAGAGCGAGCACATGAGAGGGGGAAGGGTCAGAGGGAGAAGCAGACTCCCTGCCGAGCAGGGAACCTGATGCAGGACTCCATCCAGGGACTCCAGGATCATGACCTGAGCCGAAGGCAGTCGCTTAACCAACTGAACCACCCAGGCGTCCTCATTCAACCAACTGTTAGAGCCATTTCCAGCTGCACAAGCTAGCACATTAAATCTAGAATCGTGGTAAAAGTGCTCATCAATTGAATTGAATTAGTTAATAATTCAACCAAATCTGGTGTTAGATTCTGTCTTCCTTGTTTATTGCCTTCCTGGGGAAAAAAAAAATCCATTCTTTTACATATTCTCCAAGTCTGAAAATATAAATGAGCAAAATATTGCAATAATAAGCACAAGTCATTTCTTCCCAGTCAGACTTGGAACATGTTGAGATCTGACCGTAGTTATAGATCTAGTGCAGTGGTCCTCTACTGGGGATGATTTTTTTTTCTCCCAGGGTACATTTAGAAATGTCTGAAAACGGGACACCTGGGTGGCTCAGTCGGTTGAGCGTCTGCCTTCGGCTCGGGTCATGATCCCCGGGTCCTGGGATCAAGTCCCGCATCGGGCTCCTTGCTGGGCGGGGAGCCTGCTTCTCCCTCTGCCTGCCTCTGTCTCTCTCTCTCTGATAAATAAATAAAATCTTTTAAAATTTTTTTTTAAAGATTTTTATTTATTTATCTGAGAGAGAGAGAGAGAGAGCACATGAGAGGGGGGAGGGTCAGAGGGAGGCACAGACTCCCCGCCGAGCAGGGAGCCCGATGC
The DNA here is from genome assembly GCF_002201575.2 of Neomonachus schauinslandi. Lineage (NCBI taxonomy): Eukaryota > Metazoa > Chordata > Mammalia > Carnivora > Phocidae > Neomonachus > Neomonachus schauinslandi. The sequence goes on along the minus strand of NC_058411.1, from coordinate 31,353,196 downwards.
GGGACTCGATCCCGGGACTCCAGGATCATGACCTGAGCCGAAGGCAGTCGCTTAACCAACTGAGCCACCCAGGCGCCCCAATAAATAAAATCTTAAAAAAAAAAAAGAAATGTCTGAAAACACTTTTGGTTGTCACAACTTAGGCTTGGGGAGGTGTCACTGGAGCTAGTGGGTAATTCGTCAGGGATGCTGCTAAATATCTTAAAATGCACAAGACATCTGCTCACAATAGCTATCCATAGCCCGGCATGTTGAGAAACTCTGATCTACAGGTACCAAAGAGTGGTTGGAGTGGAACTTGAGGAAAACAGACATCCCTCAGGTAATGTTGTTACAGGGCTTTTAAGCAAGGGATGGAAGGCTGTCTCCACTGATTTTGGAGGTTCGAAGAGGTTTGGGCACTCTAGAATCTCAACTTTGAGTTAACCCAAATGTCACCATTCCAGTTTCAGTGTCATACCCATCAATGCCCTATCTCTCACCAGAGCGTTCTGGCAAGGCTATGAAATCAACTTATATTGTAATTCTGAAATCTGCACAATTAAATTTTATGTTTGATTTTCAGCAAGATTAGTTTGCAGGTATAAAATATAAGGGATTCTTTAGGGCTGCCATAGAAACTTCCATTCTCTGTCATTGAACTGAATGTTTAGTGACTTGAACTTTCCATTTCTTAAGTAAGTTCTTTGGTGGGTGCAAATGAAGCCACTCCCAACATAGAATTGTTACAGTTACCATTACCATCAGATAGTCATATGTGGCTCTAAAGCATTTGCTTTAGTGGATACTTCAACACAAACGACTAGAGGTGATAAGTTGATCACTTATGATGCTACTACATCACATTTCCCATTGACAACTTGCTTGACATTGAATTTGAGTTTAAGGGTATAAACCAGTCAACCCCAAATCCTGTATCTCAAAGTCTATTTCCTAGAATCACTCTTGTACCATTTTCTGTTTTAGTCAGTATTCAGTAAAGAAACAAACTATAGCAGTTATCTTCACTAAGAATTTATATAAAGAGTTATTGGAGGGGCACCTGGGTGGCTTAGTCGATTAAGTGTCCGACTCTTGATTTTGGCTCAGGTCATGATCTCAGGGTTATGAGATCGAGCCCCACATCTAGCTCTGCAATGGGTGTGGAGCCTGCTAGGCATTCTCTCTCTCCCTCTGCCCTTCCCCCCAACCTTGTGCATGCTCATGCGCTCTCTCGCTCTCTCTCTCAAAAATAAATAAATAAATAGGACAAAGCCCAGACCTTTAAAAAAAAAAAAGTTGTTGGAGATATCACAGGCATTGGAGAATTGAAAAGAGAAAGTAGAACAAGGAGGGGCGCCTGGGTGGCTCAGTCGTTAAGCGTCTGCCTTCGGCTCGGGTCATGATCTCAGGGTCCTGGGATCGAGCCCCGCGTCAGGCTGCCTATTCGGCGGGAAGCCTGCTTCTAGCTCTCTCCCTCTCTTGCTGTGTCTCTCTCTGTCAAATAAATAAAATCTTTAAAAAAAAAAAGAAAGTAGAACAAGGAAGTAGTAATTGCAAGAAGTAGATGGGGAAATAAAGTGTCAGGGTTGGGATTATTGGGATTAAACACTTGAAGGAGGGGCCCTGGAGGGCTGGAAACTCAGTAGCTTAGCCATGGGCCCCTGCAGTGTTGGGACCCAGACCTCCCAGGAGGGTTGCTCCCTAGCTGGTACTGGTATCTCTGAAGAGTGTGATGAGGCTAGTTCTGGGAACATGGAAAGGAGTCCAGAGCTGGAACCAACTGCTGCTGCTGGCACGAAGAACTGTTGCCTGGGTGACTCGGATAGAAATGGGAAGCGAACAGGAAGGAGCAGTCCCTTCTCCCTTCCTCCTGCCTCTGATCTCCCACTATAGGCAGAACCTGACAGAGAGCCAGGCTGGCAAAGGAAGAATGTGAAATGCAGAGACCCAGCCTCAGCACCATAAAACAGAGCATAGATGGGTGACTTTGAAGCTGAGGACCAGTTTCTTCATAACCAGCACAGTTAGACAAGCGTTGCTCAAATAACACACCAAAGGATGAGGGAGAAGCAGGAGTCTAGGACATTTCACAGATTTCTAGCGTTAGTAACTGAATGACTAGTGGAGAAAGAGGTAGAATAAATGTGGAGTGGGCAGTCAGAAGGGAGCTAGTTTGTAGCATGTGGAAAGATCTGCTGGGGCTGATAAATTTAGTTTGAGAAGCCAGGAGTCTAATATAGTACAATTCAAAATGTAGTCTTTGGACTAGCTGGTCTGCAGTTAAAAAAAAATTGCAGTAAAATAAATATAAAATCTATCATTTTAATCACTTTTATAATTGTGATAAAAGATATATATAACTTAAAATTTACCATTTTAAGCATGTTTAAATGTATAGTTCTGTGGCATTAAGTATATTTACATTGTTTTGCGACTGTCACCACCATCCATCTCCAGATTTTTTCCATCATCCCAAACTGAAACTCTGTGCCCAATAAACAGTAACTTCACATCCCTCTCTCCCCCCAGCCCCTGGTCATCACTATTCCACTCCAGTCTCTATGAGTTTGAATCTTCTAGCAACCTCATATAAGTGGAATCATGCATTACTTGTCCTTTTGTGTCTGGCTTATGTCAGTCAGCATAAATACCTTCAAGGTTCACTCCTGTTGGAACCTGTATTATAATTTCATTCCTTTTTAAAGCTGAATAACGTTTCATTTTGTGCAATTTGGTTTTTTAAATGCATTTTTGTTTTTATTCATTTTTCTTTTATTTATTAACTTTTTAAAAGTAGGCTCCATGCTCAGCATGGAGCATAATGCAGGGTTTGAACTCACGACCCTGGGATCAAGACCTGAACTGAGATCAAGAGTCAGAGGCTTAACTGACTGAGCCAACCAGGCGCCCCAGTGCATTATTATTATTATTATTATTATTTTAAGTAAACTCTACTCCCAATGTGGGGCTGGACCTCATGACCCCAAGATCAAGAGTTACATGCTCTATCAACTGAGCCAGCCATGTGCCCCACAATTGTTTTTTATTAGTCCTCAGTAAGGTAAAAGTTTGGGCCAGAATGTAAAGTATCTATGTCAGCAAGCACATTTTTGTTGGTAGAAGTTTTCAGTGAAGGAAGCAGTATGCTGATTTACATTTTGGAGCAAGGTCCTTTTCTCATCAGGGCCCAGCACTCTGAGAGCACTGGGAGTAAGCATTTGGAGACACAGCTTTGGACTGGAGATTTGGGAATAATTCACCTGTAAAAGAAAAAAAAATCCAAACCAGAACCAGGATGCACTTCTTTGTTCATCTTAGTGATGTAATTTATAGCCACCTTCTAGGAAGAAATTAGAACTTCTGATAAAATGTCTACACAAAATTCTAATAAAACTGAAGGGATTAAAACTTCCGAGAAGGCGGTTATCCACCCCCTCACCATTCAGTTCAGATTGTAGTGAATTTCACCACACATTCTTTTCTTTTTTGTACCTAATTTAAAATGCCTTTCTTTTTTCTTTTTTTTTTTTTTTTAAGTAATCTCTACACCCAACATGGGGCTTGAGCTTGCAACCCTGAGATCAAGAGTTGCATGCTCCACCGACTTAGTGAAACCAGGCGCCCCTAAAATGATTTTGTAACCAATCTCTTTTCCTCCCAAATATCCCTACCAAAAGTAAATCTTTGAATTGGACTTCTTAAAGGATAATAGTTTTAAAAAAAAAGGAAAATTATGACTCAGATGCAGATATGAAATAAATACATGTCAAAGATTTAACTCATGAATTAATGAGGGAACTGGAAAAGATGTTAGAATCAGTTTAAAGGAAAACCCAAAGACCAAATAAATATCTAAGCCCATCAAAAATGTTGAAATATGGGGCACCTGGGTGGCGCAGTCCATTAAGTGTTGGGACTCTTGGTTTCTGCTCAGGTTATGATCTCAGTGTCGTGAAGCCCTGCATGGGGCTCTGTACTCAGCGGGGAGTCTGCCTGAGACTCTCTCTCTCACTCTCCCTCTGCCCTGCCCCATCTCTGTAAAATAAATAAATAAATCTTTAAAAAAATGTTGAAATAAATTTTCTCAATAGACACAAAGCTGGTTTATTGAGGGGTGTGTGGGGGCAGGGATGTCAATAGAAGCTTCACCTAAGAGCATTTATTTGCACATCTAAAGACAATAATTGTTTGCATTACTATCAGTTTTCTACAAATTAACCTGTATCTCTTCAGCGTTGTAAAAGTGCTCAAAGACTATAAAAGGCACGAACCCTATAGAATCTGATAAGTGGGAAGGGTATGCTTAGAACAAAGCACTTTTCCATTTCCTGATAATCTTTTGGTCCATTTAGAAATATCCTACTATAGGCCTTCTCCCTTGTTGCAAGATAGTAAAGAAATTTTGATGTATACTCATAACAAAATTACCTGAAATTTTTTCTTTTTTTCAAAAATTTATTTATTTATTTTAAAGAATGAGAGCATGGAGGGGAGGGGCAGAAGGAGAGAGAGAATCTCAAGCAGATACCCCACTGAGCCCAGAGATAATGACCTGAGCCTAAATCAAGAATGGGATGCTTAACCAACTGAGCCACCCAGGCGCCCCTGAAAATTTTTCTTAAACACTTGGCTTCTAACACTGGTTGCTGATGCGGGAAAGTAAGGTGGAAATCTTGAAAGTAAATAATTTTCACTGAATTCTTATATTTTTCGTATGGCTCCCCTATTTTTAACTAGACAAGGTATCTTCTACTTTGTTCTCTCTAGGGAATCAATCCTAAACCTGCTGCAGAGGCTGGAGGAATAGTCACTTGGCAGCTAGGGAGGAAGTCTGGTGTTTTAACTGCTTTTGAAATAGACTTTTTACCAATTCTTCTTCTTTTAGTCCCAACTTTACTGCTGCTTCTTGAGGTACCCGGTGCTGCCAATCCTTGAGCCTTTTGGTGGTTCTCGAGGGCAACCAGGCTTGCTTCTGGCCTGTCTCTTGATACATGAGGAGTCTACAAGTCAGTTCCCACTATCCTTCTGTTTTCCAGCTTCCAAAATGTTAGTGATTTATCTCCTGTTCTCTAAGAGACTGACTATATAAACAGACACTAGCCAAACCATATATGACAATGGAACTCTGACCTATAACTTCTACTGCAACCAGCCTGGGAAGCCAAACCACAGCCTCTGAGGCAAACCACCCAGAATGGTTAGAACTTGTTGATGAGTCAGCTTTCTTATATTTTGCCCCCACTTCCAACACAGGACCAACCGGAGAAAGCCAAACCAATCACATAAGAAGCCTGGTTTCTAGTGAGCCCATCTCCAGCTTCCCCACAATGATGACTGCCAATCAGAGCATATCTGAAGCTGTCCCTGTTTTCACCACAAAACTTTCCCACTCATCTCTCTGCCTTTAAGTCTTTGCCCAACACGAGAGATGGTGGCTGACTTCCTGCTATGTTTGCTCTCATTTTGGTGGTCTTCTTTTTCTAATATCTTTTTTGCCTTGAGATTTTGTGTTTTCTCCTATTTTTAAAGAGAGATTTCAGGGCGCCTGGGTGGCTCAGTTGGTTAGGCGACTGCCTTCGGCTCGGGTCATGATCCTGGAGTCCCGGGATCGAGTCCCGCATCGGGCTCCCTGCTCGGCAGGGAGCCTGCTTCTCCCTCTGACCCTCCTCCCTCTCATGTGCTCTCTCTCTCTCATTCTCTCTGTCTCAAATAAATAAATAAAATCTTTAAAAAAAAAAAAAGAGAGATTTCAGTAGGAAATGGAGTTACATGTGACTCAATCCATCATCTTTTTTTTTTTTTAAAGATTTTATTTATTTATTTGAGAGAGAAAGAATGAGGCACAGAGAGAGCATGAGAGGGGGAGGGTCAGAGGGAGAAGCAGACTCCCCGCTGAGCAGGGAGCCCGATGCGGGACTCGATCCCGGGACTCCAGGATCATGACCTGAGCCGAAGGCAGTCGCTTAACCAACTGAGCCACCCAGGCGCCCCTCAATCCATCATCTTTAATTGGAGTTCTGTTCTTATGCTTCTTGCTCTGGTGACTTAGATGACAGCAATCCACGCTTTACCTTCCAGCTCTAGAAGGCTGGCAAATAACCTTTGCTTTTCCTCTTGCAATGATACCAAATTCAACACCTATTCATATTCCTCCAAAGAATTTACTGGAACAAAAACATTGGAGAATGGTAGATAGAAGATGAGGTTACATGTTATACGTACACAAATTCCCCAAACACTTTAAACCTCCCCCCTTCCTGCCCAAAGTCTCTCCTCTGAGATATCTTTCTCTTTCTCCCAGGAAGTTGGGAGCCTTGCTGACTCCTCCCTTTATCTCTGACTGGTCCCCTGAATCTTCTAATTTCTTACCCTTTTACCATACAAAGCAATTCAGCTCAACACCCATGCATACCACTCACTACATAACAAAAGGAATGCTGACTCACCAGCCTTTCAACCCCTACTGTTGGGTGAACTTGTGCCAGGGTAGGGAGAGTCTCACCCTCTTTTTGAGGGGCCTTCATGAATTTCTTCTTTTCCAAGAGGTAGTCTCAGTCCAGCTCTTTAGGAGAGAGAGAAAAGTTCCATATCTCTCTAAACCACAAAGAAAGGATATCTTTTCTCATTTGCTAACAAAGACTCTTTTGTCTTTCCAGATAGTTTATAAGCTTCTTGAATGCATAGAAACATAATTTTTATAATCTGTATGGTACCTAATAATATTACAAAAGCTTATAGAAGGGATCAGTGGGCAGAAAGGATGGATAGAATTATGATGGAAAGAAATAGGATTTTCAGAAAAAGCCTATTTAGTGGTTCCTCTAAGCTTTGACCTTTATCTTCAAGACACTAAACAAATCCGATAAAGTGTTTTCACTTTTCATTTGCTTGTTTGTTCATTTTTCATATTTTATTATTTTTTAAAATATTTATTTATGTTAGAGTGAGAGAGAGTGCACACATGGGGGGGAGGAGTGGAAGGAGAGGGAAAGAGAATCTTAAGCAGATTCCCCGCTGAGCACAGAACCCAAGGTGGGGCTGGATCTCATGACCCTGAGCTGAAATCAAAAGTCAGACACTTAACTGACTGAGCCACCCAGGCGCCCCTTTAATATTTTATTTTTAAGTAATCCCTACATCCAACATGGGGCTCGAACTCACAACTCCGAAATCAACTGCTGAATGCTCCACTGACTGAGCCAGTCAGGTGCCCCGTGTATTTAACATGTTTTAGTTGACTTGTGTGGTATGCATTCATTATTAATACCTTTCATTTCGTGCATCAGTTAGGGATTGGGTTTCGCTGCTGATAACAAAGACTTCACTACAGTGGCTTAAAAAATTAGTTTATTTTCTAATATAGAGAAGTCCAGAGGTAGGTAGTTCAGGGTTGATATGGAAACCACAGAAGGGATCAAGAATCCAGGCTTCTATCTCTCTACTCCACCTTCCTAGACACCTGGCTTCCATCTTCAAGTACTGCTGTGGTGGAGAGCTGTTGGAGCTCTAGCCATCAAGTCCTAGTCTTAGCAAGAAATAAGTGGAAGGGTAACAACGAAAAGGCAAAAAAAAAGGCTTGTGGCAGTGGTCTGCCCCCTTTTAAAGAACTACTGAGAGTCCAATGCAAAAACTTTTGTTTATACCTCTTTGGCTAGAACTTAATCACATGACCATACCTATTACCAATGGAGACAGGAAAAAAAACAACAACTTTGAATGCATTTTTAAATGTGTTTTTTAAATGCAATCTTAAATGTATTTTAAAAATGTCCCCTGACTTTTGTTACTAAGCAGAGGGGAGAATGGAGATATTGGGTAGGCCACTAGCACTTCCTGCCATAGTTCTTGAATTTTCTGTATATGACATCCCAGTGTTTGACATTAAGGTGTCCTCAAAATCAATGAATAAATGAATAAAGCATTTTTAGACAAATCAAGCAGTTCATGGTATAATATTTTAAAATGAATTGATTTTAATTCTAGAGCAGTTTTAGGTTTACAGAAAATTTGAACAGAAAGTAAAGAGAGTTCCCATATACTACTTCCTCCACCCCAACACACACACACACACATATGATTTTCCCTACTATTAAATCTTGCACTGGTGTGGTACATTTGTTACAATTGATGAACCATTATTGATACATTATTACCAACTAAAGGGCATCGTTTATTTTAGGGTTTTCTCTTTGTGTTGCACAATTCTATGGGTTTTGTCACATGCATAATGTCATGCATCCACCATTACAGTATCATATAGAATATGTTCACTGCCCTAAAAAATCCTCTGTGCTCCATCTATGCACCTGTCCTTTCCTACCCCGGGCAAGCACTGATCTTTCTTTCTCGTTCTTTTTCTTTCTTTCTTTCTTTCTTTCT